>NW_019945914.1:13459-37446 GCF_002910315.2 Salvelinus sp. IW2-2015 | reverse complement strand
AGAAGTCGAAAACGAACACAATTTTGATAAACTCCCATATCTACTGGTGAAATTCCACAGTGTGCCATCACAGCAGCAAGATTTGTGACGTGTTGCCACAAGAAAAAGTCAACCAGTGAAGAACAAACACCATTGTAAATACAACCCATATTATGTTTATTTATTTCTCTTTTGTTGCTTTAACTATTTGCACATAATTTGACCATATTGAAATGTCTTTATTCTTTTGGAACGTTTGTAAGTGTAATGTTCACTGTTCGTTTTTTAAATTGTTTATTTCACTTCTTTGAATTATCTACACCATTTGCTTTGGCCAATGTTAACAATGTTTCCATGCCAATAAAGTCCTTAAATTGAAATTGAAATTCATCCACCTCTCTCATCCCCTCCCTCAGCCTGTATTCTACAGCCCTTAACGAGCCTGTGTCTCTACAGCCCTTAACAGCCTGTATTCTACGAACCCGCCTTAACAGCCTGTATTCAACAGCCCTTAGACAGCCTGTATTCTACAGCCTTAACAGCCTGTACTCTACAGCCCTTAACAGCCTGTATTCTACAGCCCTTAACAGCCTGTATTCAACAGCCTTAACAGCCTGTATTCACAGCCCTTAACAGCACTGTATTCAACAGCCCTTAACAGCCTGTATTCTACAGCCCTTAACAGCTTATTCACAGCCTTACAGCCTGTACTTCTAACAGCCCTTAACAGCCTGTTACTCTACAGCCGCTTAAACAGCTGTATATTCCCTACAGCCCTTAACAGCCTGTATTCAACAGCCCTAACAGCCTGTATTCAACAGCCCTTAACAGCCTGTACTCTACAGCACTTAGCAGCCTGACTCTACAGCCTTAACAGCCTGTATTCTACAGCCCTTAACAGCCTGTATCTACCCTTAACAGCCTGTATAACCCTTAACAGCCTGTATTCTACAGCCCTTAACAGCCTGTATTCTACAGCCCTAACAGCCGTATTCACACAGCCGCTTATATCAGTCCTGGTTATTGACCCGCGAACAGCCTTAACAGCCGGTGAGACTTACTAGCACAAGCCACTTAAGCCCCTGGGTTTTGAGGATTTCTGTAATCTGAGGGAAATATCTGTCTCTAATATGGTCATACATTTGGCAGGAGGTTAGGAAGTGCAGCTCAGTTTCCACCTCATTTTGTGGGCAGTGAGCACATAGCCTGTCTTCTCTTGAGAGCCAGGTCTGCCTTTGGTGGGCTTCYTCAATAGCAAGGCAATGCTCACTGAGTCTGTACATAGTCAAAGCTTTCCTTAAGTTTGGGTCAGTCACAGCAGTCAGGTATTCTGCCACTGTGTACTCCACTGTGTACTCTCTGTTTAGGGCCAAATAGCATCCTAGTTTGCAATTCGTTTTTGTTAATTCTTTCCGTTGTGTCAAGTAATTATCTTTTTGTTTTCTCATGATTTGGTTGGGTCTAATTGTGTTGCTGTCCTGGGGCTCTGTGGGGTCTGTTTGTGTTTGTGAACAGAGCCCCAGGACCAGCTTGATTAGGGGACTCTTCTCCAGGTTCAACTCTCTGTAGGTGATGGCTTTGGTATAAAACTTCTTCGRGATTAGTGTCCCTTCCATGGGACAGTTGAGCTAACGTAGGCTAATGCGATTAGCATGAGGTTGTAATTAACAATAACATTTCCCAGGATATAGACATATCTGATATTGTCAGAAAGCTTACATTCTTGTTAATCTAACTGCACTGTCCAATTTACAGTAGCTATTACAGTGAAATAATATCATGCTATTGTTTGAGGAGAGTGCCCAATTTTGAACATGAAAAGTTATTAACAAACAAATTAGGCACATTTTTGCAGAATTTTGAACAGAAATGCAATGGTTCATTGGATCAGTCTAAAACGGTGTACATACACTGATGCCATCTAGTGGCCAAAATATAAATTGCATCTGGGCTGGAATAATTTATTATGGGCTTTCGCATTTCAAAGATGATGGTAAAAATACTAAAGAACGGTTGTTTTTTTATTTGTATTATCTTTACCAGATATATTGTGTTATATTCTACTACATTCCTTTCACATTTGCACAAACTTCAAAGTTTTTCCTTTCAAATGGTACCAATAATATGCATRTCCTTGCTTCAGGGCCTGAGCTACAGGCAGTTAGATTTGGGTACGTCATTTTAGGAGAAMATTTTAAAATGGGCTAATCCTTAAGAGGATTTATGGAAGGTTTGTGAATCACTTCCTTTTAGGTGGTTATAGAATTTAACGGCTCTTTTCTGGATTTTGATCATTAGCAGGTATCKGCCTAATTCTGCTCCTCATGCATTATTTGGTGTTTTACGTTGGACACGGAGGATATTTTTGAAGAACTCTGCATGCGGAGTCTCAATTTGGTGTTTGTCCCATTTTGTGAATTCTTGGTTGGTGAGCGGACCCCCAGACCTCACAACCCTAAAGTGCAATGGGTTCTAAAACTGATTCAAGTATTTTTTGCCAGATTCCTAATTGGTATGTCGAATTTAATGTTCCTTTTGATGGCATGGATAGATTGTCTCTCAGATCATTCACAGCTTTGTGGAAGTTACCTGTGGTGCTGATGTTTAGGCCGAGGTAGTTGTAAATTTGTGCTTGGGAAATGGTGTCTAGATGGATTTTGTATTTGTGATCCTGCCGACTGGACCTTTCTTGGAACACTATTATTTTGGTATTAGAGAGATTTACTGTCAGGGCCCAGGTCTGACAGGGCCCAGGTCTGTCAGGGTCCAGGTCTGACAGGGCCCAGGTCTGTCAGGGCCCAGGTCTGGCAGAATCTGTGCAGAATATCTAGGGGCCGCTGTAGGCCCTCCTTGGTTGGTGACAGAAGCACCAGATCATCAGCAAACAGTAGACATTTGACTTCAGATTCTAGTAGAGTAGGGTGAGGCCGGGTGCTGCATATTGTTCTAGTGCCCTCGCCAATTCATTGATATATATGTTGAAGAGGGTGGGGCTTAAGCTGCATCCCTGTCTCGCCCCACGGCCCTGTGGGAAGAAATGTTTGTGTTTATGTGTCACGTTCTGACCTTTATTTCCTTTGTTTTTGTCTTTATTTAGTATGGTCAGGGCGTGAGTTGGGGTGGGCAGTCTATGTTTGTTTATCTATGTTTTTCTATTTCTGTGTTTGGCCTGATATGGTTCTCAATCAGAGGCAGGTGTTAGTCATTGTCTCTGATTGGGAAACATATTTAGGTAGCCTGTTTTGTGTTGGGTTTTGTGGGTGGTTGTTTTCTGTCTTTGTGTGTCTGCACCAGACAGTACAGTTTCGGTTTTTCACATTTGTTGTTTTTGTATTTTGAGTGTTCACTTTGATTAAACAAGATGAACAATTACCACGCTGCACCTTGGTCCTCTTCTTCTCCTCCAGACGACAACCGTTACATTATGCCTATTTTAACCACACACTTGTTGTTTGCATACATGGATTTTATAATGTCTTATGTTTTACCCCCAACACTACTTTCCATCAATTTGTATAGCAGACCCTCATGCCAAATTGAGTCAAGGGCTTTTTTGAAATCATCAAAGCATGAGAAGACTTTGTCTTTGTTTTGGTTTGTTTGTTTGTCAATTAGGGTGTGCAGGGTGAATACGTGGTCTGTCGTATGATAATTTGGTAAAAAGCCCATTTGACATTTGCTCAGTACATTGTTTTCACTGAGTAAATGTACGAGTCTGATGGGAAAATCCTCTGCATTATCATTAATAAGGTTGCTGTTGACGCATATCCCACGGTAGTTATTGGGTTCAAATTTGTCTCCACTTTTGTGGATTGGGGTGATCAGTCCTTAGTTCCAAATATTGGGGAATATGTCAGAACTGAGGATGATGTTAAAGAGTTTTAGTTTAGCCAATCTCTCACTCTATCTTTGTTTCTCTTCTCGCCCCACCCTCATTATGTTTGCTTCTGACTGAGTATCCTCATATCAGCTCCCCTCTCCGTTCCTCCATTTCCCAGACCCTTGGCCTGTCTATCCTTCTCTTGTCCAGTATCTCTGCCCAAACCAGACTCCAGCCAGAGCCTGATAACAATCTGATAACAATCCCTGGATACTGCACTCTGACAGATTACAAAGCAGACAGAGAGCAGGGAAAGATGTATCCCGGCTCTCTCTCTCTCTATCGCTCTTTCTTTCCTTCCAATCTCGCTGTCTCCCTTTCGCTCTCCTGCTCTGTCACACGCACGCTCGCATGCACACACACATTTACACACTCACCAGTCCCTGTGATGCGGAGCTCAGTTCTAGCCCTCCTGAGTGTTTGGTTTTGACAGTCGCTGATCAGCTGGAATTGACTTGGAGATGAGAAGATCCTTTCACAGTGCTGGCTGAGATATAAACTTGTAAATTACTAATCCGTAATCCCCTTTGGGAAATAAACTCACTAAGAAACCCACACAGGGAATCAAGTCAGAGACAAATCCTGGCAAATTAGCAGTGGGGTAGAGGGTGCATTTCATGAAGTTCGGCGAGGGCCTCGATTTCTGGTTTGGCTAGAATCCTTCATTTCTAGATTTTCATTTTAAGAATTAATGACAAGGCTTAGGTCACATTGGTAAATAAAAAATGAACTGGGTTTGTATCAGTGTAAGTCCTTGTGTGAGTTCAAAGGGTTTTCTTCCACTATCCCAGCTAGGTGCAGAAGAGAAGAGAGGCTGAATCCTATTCTCCCTCAGACACAATGAATAATACTCACTGAGTCAGCWACAGAACAGTCAGCTACAGAGCACAGAGTTCAGAACACGGAGTCAGCTACAGAACACAGAGTTCAGAACACGGAGTCAGCTACAGAACAGTCAGCTACAGAACATAGAGTTCAGAACACGGAGTCAGCTATAGAACACAGAGTTCAGAACACGGAGTCAGCTACAGAACACAGAGTTCAGAACACGGAGTCAGCTACAGAACTACATAAGTTCAAAACAACGTGTCGTACGTGAACACAGAAAGCAGAGACACAGAGTTCAGAACACGGAGTCAGCTAACAGAACACAGAGTTTCAGAACACGGAGTTCAGAACACGGAGTCAGCTACAGAACACAGATGTTCAGAACACGGAGTGCAGCTACAGAACACAGAGTTCAGAACACGGAGTCAGCTATACACAGAGTTAGACACGAGTTCAGAACACGAGTGTACAGAACACTGTCAGAGTCAGCTACAGACCACAGAGTTCAAAAAAAAACAAAACAACGCACTACAGAAAACAGGAGGTTCAGAACCAGAGTTCAGAACACGGAGTCACTATTACAGAACCACAGAGTTTCAGAGACACTGGAGTCAGCTACAGAACACAGAGTTCAGACACAGAGTTCAGAAGTCACGGAGTCAGCTACAAAACAGACAGAGTTCAGAACACGGGCTCAGCTACAGAACACAGTTCAACAGGTGCAGCTACAACAAGTTTCAGAACACGGAGTCAGCTACAAACACAGAGTTCAGAACCGGTGTCAGCATAGAACACAGAGTTCAGAACACAGAGTTCAGAACACGGAGTCAGCTATAGAACACAGAGTTCAGAACACGAGTCAGTACAAACGACATCAGCTCCAGAACACAGAGTTCAGAACACGGAGTAGCTCCAACAGAGTCAGACATGGATCAGCTACAGAACACAATCAGCTCCAGAAAACAGAGTTCAGAACACGGAGTCAGCTACAGAACACAGATGTTCAGAACACAGAGTTAGAAACGGAGTCAGCTACAGAACACAGAGTTCAGAACACGGAGTCAGCTATAGAAACACAGAGTTCAGAACACGGAGTCAGCTACAGAACACAGAGTTCAGAACACAAGTTCAGAACACGGAGTCAGCTACAGAACACAGAGTTCAAACACACGTGTCAGCTACAGAACACAGAGTTCAGAACACAGAGTTCAGAACACGGAGTCAGCTATAGAACACAGAGTTCAGAAACGGAGTCAGCTACAGAACACAAGAGTTCAGAACCACAGAGTTCAGAACACGGAGTCAGCTCCAAGAACACAGAGTTCAGAACACGGAGTCAGCTACAGAACACAGAGTTCAAACACGGAGTCAGCTACAGAACACAGAGTTCAGAACACAGAGTTCAGAACACAGAGTCAGTACAAACACAGAGTTCAGAAACGGTGTCAGCTACAGAAACACAGAGTCTAGAACACAAGTTCAGACACGGAGTCAGCTATAGAACACAGAGTTCAGAACACGGAGTCAGCTACAGAACACAGAGTTCAGAACACAGAGTTCAGAACACGGAGTCAGCTACAGAACACAGAGTTCAGAAACACGGAGTCACTACAGAACACAAGAGCAAACACGGATCAGCTACAGAACACAGAGTTCAGAAACGGTGTCAGCTACAGAACACAGAGTTCAGAACACGGAGTCAGCTCAGAACACAGAGTCAGAACACGGTGTCAGCTATAGACACAGAGTTCAGAAACACAGAGTTCAGAACACGGAGTCAGCTACAGAACACAATCAGCTCCAGAACACAGAGTTCAGAACACGGAGTCAGCTACAGAACACAGAGTTCAGAACACAGAGTTCAGAACACAGAGTTCAGAACACGGAATACAAGAACTTCAACGTACGGAACAGGAACACTCAAGAATACTACATCAATAAAGATACAGACAGACAGACAGACAGACAGCCTATTGAAATGCTTTAAGTGTAGTACCCGGAATGCATCAGTAATCAGACAGACAGACAGCATATTGAAATGTTTTAAGTGTAGTACCCGGAATGCAAAAGGCTGAATGTGAGAGAGGGTTTAAGAGAAGGAGAAGGAGAGAGTAGGCCTTGGCCACCGCTGCGCTGTGATTGCATTGTGTCTTTAATATTATATCTCCTTCTTTCTCTCGTTCCATACATTATTAAAACAGATCAGGATACATTTCTAAAGAGAAGGAGAGAAAACAAGGGAAAGAGAAAAGGAGAAGGAGGAAGATGCTCCATCCATGCTTCATTCTGTGTGTTGAATAAAATAAGGGATGGTGTGACAGTAGATGAGAGGAGCTGTTGAGTCTTGTTGTGTTTCTGGAGTAGTTTGTCTTTCAGTGGTGAATGGCATCAAACAGAGACATGCACAGGGGAGCAGTCTTCTGCTGTTGCCACTTCCCTGATGTCAGTTCTCCTGTCCCGCTCCAGTACCAGGATGTTCACTTACAATAGAGACAGACAGAGAGAGAGAGAAAAGAGAGAGCGAGAGGGAGGACAAGAGAGAAGACAGTTAGAGAGAGAGAGAGAGACATATGTGACCCGCTTCAAGAATCTAGGCGTATGTCACGCCCTGGCCTTAGTATTCTTTGTTTTCTTTATTATTTTAGTTAGGTCAGGGTGTGACATGGGGAATGTTTGTGTTTTGTCGGTTTTGGGTGATTATATGGTAAAGGGGGTGTTTGGTGTAGTGTATGGGTTTGTGTTGAGTGGATGTKTCTAGCTGTGTCTATGTTGGTTTAGTTTTCTAGGAGAGTCTATGGTTGCCTGAATGAGTTCCCAATTAGAGACAGCTGATTTCTGTTGTCTCTGATTGGGAGCCATATTTAGGGTAGCCATAGGCTTTCATTTGATGTGGGTAATTGTCTATGATATACGTTTGTAGCCTGTGTGTGCACTTCGTTATTAGCTTCACGATCGTTTTCTTGTTTTGTTTAGTGTGTAAGTGTTTTTGTTTCGTTTTACCTTCGTATTCATTAAAAGGAATATGGCTTATTTTCCTACTGCTGCGTTTTGGTCCGTCAATCCTCCACACGATCGTGACAGCGTATGTCAAACGTCACTACTACAGGAGAGGCATTTAGACATTTTATAAATCTGTTACTAGACTATGTTTTTGTTGTTGTTAAAGAAATGCCTTCTGGAACATGTGAACTTTCATTTGCTTTAATAACAAACTGGTGTGCCATCTGCAAATACAAATAACGTTGTTAAATAAAGAGCCTAACTGGTTTAGCCAAGAAAAAAATATAAGACCCTTCCCGCTAGCCATGATTGGCTAAGATAATGGATGGGCTGGAAATGCCGAGAGATGAGTTCGGATTGGTCTGCCCATGTAGCATGGTTCTGTCTATAACATGAGCTGCTAAGTCTGTGTGGATAATTCTGTCTAACACAGCTTTTTTTTTGAAAGATTATCATGAAGAGCTGAACATGTTTTGAAACTGCTCTAAACATTGATGCCCTGAAATGAATAGCGCAATCCACAAAGTTCAGCGTGAAAACATTGTGATGGACTGCTTTCTGAAGAATGGTAGTGCCGTGCTGACTGTCTCCGACTCTGAAAATGAATCAGACTAATGAGGAAATCCCTGATTTAGGTAAAAACATTTTCATTCAACCAGACATTGTAGAGTCTTCTGATGACGGTGATGGGAATGAAACGGTGTCGTTGTCACAGAAGAAGTTGACCTTGTTTTGAAATCAGTGAATTGCCGGGTGGAAATTTGCCAAATGTAGGGATTTGAAACAAGGCTGTTGAATAAAATACCTGTCTCAGGACAACATCTTCAAACTAAGGGCAACCAGGTCACCCACGACAGAGAGAGAGGTGCTCATCCACGACAGAGGGAGAAGTGGTCATCCACGACAGAGGGAGAAGTGCTCATCCACGACAGAGAGAGAGGTGCTCATCCCACGACAGAGGGAGAAGTGCTCATCCACGACAGAGGGAGAAGTGCTCATCCACGACAGGGGGAGAAGTGCTCATCCACGACAGAGAGAGAGGTGCTCATCCACGACAGGGGGAGAAGTGCTCATCCACGACAGAGGGAGAAGTGCTCATCCACGATAGGGGGAGAAGTGCTCATCCCACGACAGAGAGAGAGGTGCTCATCCCACGACAGAGGGAGAAGTGCTCATCCACGTACACAAGTAATAATCAAGCTACATTTTCAGATAGTATACGTTTCTAATTTTGTCAGAAAATTATAGAATACTGTTAGCTAGTTAGCTGGCTGTCTCACTAGCTAACGTTACGTCTGTGTAGGAGCTCTAGAAAGAAACCCGAGTTCCCGAGTTGGACTTCCGAGTTGGACTTCCGAGTTGGACGACCGTTCAAATCAGCTTTTCCCATTCAGAGTTCCCAATTATTTTGAGCGCGGCATTAGAGTTGGGATTATGAGTCATTGTTTAGCTAGCTAGCTACATGTCTTATCAAAAGACTCCACTATGCAAGTAACCATTTCACTTTACCATTTACACTTTCTGTATCCTGTGCATGTGACAAATAAACGTAGATTTTATTTTATATAGAGTGTGTTTACCTGAGACGGTAATGTGAAGAACAACAATGGATGTGTGAGAAAGGCGATAGAGAAATAGAGAAAGAAAGAAGAGAGAGAAAAAGAGAAAGGTAAGTGAAGAAAAGAGAGAAAACCACGATGTACATCTATAGGCATGTTCTACCCTATTCTTCAGCTAAGAGACAGGACTGTCATAGCTTGACGTTACGCCACTTAATTCTTGAGGGCAGGGGGCAGCTTTTTCACTTTCGGGAAAAATAGCATGCCAAAATTCAACTGCTTGCTACTCATCCCCAGAATATAAGATATGCATATTACTAGTAGATTTGGATAGAACACACTCTGATGTTTCTAAAACTGTTTGAATCATGTCTGTGAGAATAACAGAACTTATGTAGCAGGCAAAACCCTGAGGACAAACCATTCAGAATTTGTATTTTTTTGATGTCACTGTCTTTTCAATTAATTTTTTTAGAGACACCGGATTTCTAATGGACTTGCTTGCAGTTCCTACCGCTTCCACTGGATGTCACCAGTCCTTGGAAATCGGTTGATGTTATTCCTTTGTGTACTGAAGAAGTAGGGCTATCGTAAATGAGGGTCACATGAAGTACATTTTTGGAGAGAGTCACGTTAAGAAAAAAGTTGCGTCAGTTTGGTTTCGTTTTGTATTGAACACAGATCATCCCGTCTTCAAATTGATCGATTATTAACGTTTAAAAATACCTAACGTTGTATGACAAAAGTAGTTTGAAATGTTTTGGTAAATTTCATGTAACTTTTGRTATATTTTGTAGTGAMKTGGCGAAAGTTGGAAGCTGTGTTTTTCTGGATGAAACGGTCCAAATAAATRGACATTTTGGATATATATCGACGGAATYAATCGAACAAAAGGACCATTTGTGATGTTTATGGGACATATTAGAGTGCCAACAAAATAATTTTGTCAAAGGTAAGGCATGATTTATATTTTATTTCTGCGTTTTGTGTCGTGCTTGCAGTGTTGAAATATGCTACTCTGTTTGTTTACTGATGTGCTATCATCAGATAATAGTATCTTATGCTTTCACTCATGTTGGCTGGATTCACAACGAGTGTAGCTTTAATTTGGTATCTTACATGTGTGATTTCATGAAAGTTTGATTTTTATATCATGTTATTTGAATATGGCTCGCTGTATTTTCCCTGGCTATTGGCCGGTGGGACGTTTGTGTCCCACCTGCCCCAGAGAAGTTAAATATATCAAATATGTTCCCGTCAAGCGTACAGCATGATTCATTTCATCGCAGGAGGAAAATAATCCTGCAGCAGACATTTTTTAATTAATATTGAATATTTAGAATGGACACTAGGGGGCAGTTGGGAGCAGTGTTTACACAATGCAGTAACGTACCAGGGGGCAGTTGGGAGCAGTGTTTACACAATGCAGTAACGTACCAGGGGGCAGCTGGGAGCAGTGTTTACACAATGCAGTAACGTACCAGGGGTCAGTTGGGAGCAGTGTTTACACAATGCAGTAACTTACCAGGGGTCAGTTGGGAGCAGTGTTTACACAATGCAGTAGTATACCAGGTATAAGCTAACCATGGTAGCACCAATGGATACGCAGGAGAGTCAATAAGGAAAAGACTAATCCTTTCTGTGTGACCCCCCTGCGTTACTCAAAGGAGCGGTGGTCTCCCTGATAAGCCCTGACCCTAATGGTCGACTATCTAAGGCGTGAACGGGGAAAGGCACATCCACGGGAACAATAGGGATCCCTAAACTATGAGCCAACACTTAATCAATGAAATTCCCAGCCGCGCCTGAATCCAGTAGCGCCTTGGAGGGGGAAATTCAGGAAAAGTGACAGACACAAATATATGTGCGACATAGGTCTCTGGGTGAGAATGGTGCCGACTCACCTGAGGTGACGGATTGGCGCCCTGCCTGCTGCCTCGATTCCCAGAGGAACCAACCCGGCATCGACCAGCAGTGTGCCCTCTGCGGCCACAGATTGTGCACGAGCGTGAACCCCCTCCGGTCTCCCTGCACACTGTCCCTCCCAGCTCCATGGGTATCGGAGAGGGGGTGCGGGAGGATGGAACCACTAGACCCCGATCTGAACGTCCGCGAGTAGCCAGCAGGTTGTCCAGCCTGATGGACAGGTCCACCAGCTGGTCGAAGGTGAGGGTGGTGTCTCTGCAGGCCAGGTCCTGACGGACGTCATCGCGTAGACTGCAGTGGTAATGGTCGATCAGGGCCCTGTTGTTCCATCCCGCGCCGGCAGCCAGGATCCTAAACTCCAGGGCAAGCTCCTGGGCCCTCCTCGTCTCCTGCCTCAGATGATAGAGACGCGCACCCGCCGCATCTTCCCCTCCACACACGCCGCTGGCCCGGTGAGGAACGAGACGACGGCGAAAACCTTCTCACGGTCCGATGGAGCCGTGGCCAGATTAAGGTTTAATTGGAGGAGGAAACCCTGGCAGTTGGCAGCACTTCCCGTCGTATCCCCGTGGCATGGAGAGACGGATCCCACTGGGTTCAGGCGGGAAAGGGGCGCTCAGGATAGACCCCGGTTGTGCTGGTGGAGGCGCTGTCTCTCCCAGCGGTCCATATTCTGGACAACGCGATCCATGGCGACGCCCAGATGGTAAAGCTTCTCCTTATGCTCCTGGACGCGTTCCTCCACTTCCATGTCCGGGGTATTTTCTCCTGCTGACTTCATATGTTGGTCAGAGATTCTGTCACGTCGTGTATGTAGGTGGCAAGGAAGTCAAGCGCAGGAGAATCACATTGGTATAATGGAGTAGTTTAATAACTTCTGGGATCCCGTTAACAGGATCGATATGACAACAGCCAGTGAAAGTGCAGGGCGCCAAATTCAAAACAATAGAAATCTCATAATTAAAATTCCTCAGACATACAAGTATTTTACACCTTTTTAAAGATAAACTTGTTGTTAATCCCACCACAGTGTCCGATTTCAAAAAGGCTTTACGACGAAAGCACACCATCGGATTATGTTAGGTCAGCACCTATTCACAGAAAAACACAGCCATTTTTCCAGCCAAAGAGAGGAGTCACAAAAAGCAGAAATAGAGATAAAACTAATCACTAACCTTTGATGATCTTCATCAGATGACACTCATAGGACTTCATGTTACACAATACATGCATGTTTTGTTCGATAAAGTTCATATTTATATCCAAAAATCTCAGTTTACATTGRCGCGTTATTTTATGTAATGTTTTGCCTCAAAAAATCAGTTGATTTTGCAGAGAGCCACATCAATTTACAGAAATACTCATAATAAACATGATAAAAGATACAAGTATTAAACATGGAACTTTAGATAAACTTCTCCTTAACGCAACTGCTGTGTCAGATTTCAAAAGAACTTTACGGAAAAAGCACACCATGCTATAATCTGAGTACAGCGCTCAGAGCCCAAACAAGCCATGAAGATATCCGTCATGTTGTGTAGTCAACAGAAATCAGAATAGCATTGTAAATATTCACTTACCTTTGATGATCCTCATCAGAATGCACTCCCAGGGATCCCAGTTCCACAATAAATGTTTGATTTGTTCCATAAAGTCCATTATTTATGTCCAAACACCTCCTGCGATGAGTTGAAAACCTACAAACCTCAGATTTCCCACTTCCAGGTTGGATTTTTTTCTCAGGTTTTTGACTGCCATATGAGTTCTGTTATACTCACAGACATCATTCAAACCGTTTTAGAAACTTCAGAGTGTTTTCTATCCAAATATACTAATAATATGCATATATTAGCAACTGGGCCTAAGTTGCAGGCAGTTTACTCTGGCACCTTATTCATTCAAGCTACTCAATACTGCCCCCAGCCATAAGAAGTGAATAACGTAAAACAAAAACTCCAAAACCGAAGTCCATAATAAAAATGAACATGGGTACAAGAACCCGTCGCACACCAATCCATAAAACACGAGCATGACAATAAACGATCTCTGACAAGGACATGAGGGGAAACAGAGAGTTAAATACACAGCATATAATGAATGGGATTGGAACCAGGTGTGTAGGAAGACAAGACAAAACCAATGGAAAATGAAACATAAATCATACATACACATAAATCAATGATGGCTAGAAGACCGGTAACGTCAACCGCCGAGCACCGCCCGAACAAGGAGAGGCATCGACTTCGGCAGAAGTCGTGACAATTATGAAGAAAATGATGAGGTATATTGTGTTCAGTTTAGGCATTGACTGCATTTTTAAGTTTAGTTTTCWGTCTAAGCATTGACTTTGAATATTTAAGATTTGAAGATAGGCTTAAAACAAAAATATCTTTATATTGCTGGATTTGAACACACAGCTTTTGGCACCAGAGGCAAATGCTTAACCCCATCCACCATTCCCATCAACAAAGCCATAGCAAAGCCAGAATGCTATATCAGTCCACTAATACAGGACTAGGTAAAGGCCAGCGAACTACGTTTGTAATCAATAAAGGAAATATATTTTTTATTAATATTTAGCTTTTATTTTGCTTTTTTCAAGGGGGTGCTACAGCATCAACAGTATCCCTACTTCACACGTCTATGCCGGTTTCCACGTCATCTCCCGATGTCCTCAGACATGAACGGACGTCGAATACTGACTTGTATCACGGGTGTCCTGGCTGTCAAAAGTAGTGCACTATATAGGGAATGGGGTTCCATTTGGGACTCAGGTACATTCTGCATGATAAAACCAGAGGAGGACTCGGAAGCAAATGAAAATGTCACACTCCGCTGCCTCCTTGACCAGATTCTCTCGTATCCCTGCTCCCTGCCCCAAAAAAAACAATTATGTCTGCAACATAGGCAACAGTTGTCCTCATCTCTCTCTCTCTCTCTCTCTGTCTCTCTCTCTCTCTCTCTGTCTCTCTCTCTTGTCTCTCTCTTCTCTCTCTCTCTCTCTCTCTCACTCGTCTTTCTCTGGTTCTCTACAGCATCGCTATCTCTCTAGTTATTCACTGAAATTATTTGATTTTTTTCACCATTCTCTTTATCTCTCTCTCTCTCTCTGTCTTTCTCTCTCTCTTTCCATATCTAGTCTGTGCGGTTTTAATGTGTAATACCTGAGCAGCGAGCTAATTGTTTCTGTTAACCTGTGAGCCATCCACAAATGTATCACGATAGATTTCATGTTGGAGACATTTATTTGTGAACAGGTGTTAGTGTGAGGAAAATATAATCTATTATTATATTATATTATATTAATATATATATATATTATATTGAAGTGAGTAGAAAAGAGCACAGTACAGTAGATTACAGTATAGTATAGTATAGTATAGTACAGTATAGTACAGCATAGTATAGTATAGTATAGTATATTACAGTATAGTACAGTATAGTATAGTACAGCATCGTATAGCACAGTATAGTACAGTATAGTACAGTATAGTATAGTGCAGTATAGTATAGTACAGTATAGTACAGTATAGTACAGCATAGTATAGTATAGTATAGTACAGCATAGTACAGTATAGTACAGTACAGTATAGTAGTATAGTATAGTATAGTATAGTATAGTATAGTATAGTGAAGTACGGTACAGTACAACACGGCATAGTATGGTATAGTATAGTACACCATAGTACAGTATAGCGCAGTACAGTATAGCATTGTGTAGTATAGTATAGTACAGTATAGCACAGTATAGTAAAGTATTGTACAGTGCAGTATAGTGTAGTATAGTACAGTATAGTACATTATAGTACAGTATAGTACGGTATAGTACAGTACAGTATAGTATAGTACAGCATTGTACAGTAAAGCACAGTACAGTACAGTATAGTATAGTATAGTATAGTATAGTACAATACAGTATAGTACAGTATAGTACAGTACAGCATAGTATTGTATAGCATAGTATAGCATTGTACAGTATAGTGCAGTATAGCACAGTATTGCATAGTGAAGTGTAGTATTGTATAGTATAGCACAGTATAGTACAGTATAGTGCAGTATAGTACAGTATTCTACAGTATTCTACAGTACAGTACAGTATAGTACAGTAGTGTACAGTACAGTACAGTATAGTATAGTACAGTATAGCACAGTATTGTCCAGCACAGTATAGTATAGTACAGTATAGTACAGTATTGTACAGTACTGTATTGTACAGTACAGAAGAGTGCCGTCGAGTACAGTATAGTAGAGTACAGTGCAGTAGATTACAGTATAGTATAGTATAGTACAGTGAGTAGAGAAGGGTACAGGACTGTAGAGAAGGGTACAGTACAGTACAGTAGAGTACAGTGCAGTATAGTACAGTATAGTACAGTACAGTACAGTAGAGTACAGACGAGTGCAGTAGATTAAAGTATAGTATAGTACAGTGAGTAGAGACGGGTACAGGACTGTAGAGAAGGGTACAGTACAGTACAGTACAGTACAGTGCTGCGACTGGTACTGTGAACTGTAAGCCGCTTTCGTCTACAGGTCCTGTAAGCTGTTCTCTACTGCACTGGTACTGATAACTATACTATACTCTGTAATATAATGTCTGTTACTGGTCTATACTTATAGCTGTAATTCTACTGTATCCTTCCTGCAGTCACTGTACTGCTACTCCTACCTACTGCACTCTTCTGTACACTACTGCACTCTTTCTGTACCTACTGGCACTGTACTGTAACTGGTACTCTGAATGTACTTTGACTGCTACAATGCAGTATTGGGCACGTCTCTACTCACTGTACTTATGCTACTTAGCTGTAGTCTACTGTAGCTGTCCTCTACTCTACTGCACTCTTCTGTACTCTAATGTACTGTACTGCACTGTACTGAACTATACTGTATCTACTAACTGTACTGTACTGTACTGTACCTGGGTACTGTACGCTTCTCTACAGTCCTGTACCCGTCTTCTACTCCCTGTATTTATACTATCCTAACTGTAATCCTAACTGTACTGTCCTGTAGCTCACTGCACTTGCTGTAGCTCATGTAGCTTCTACTGTTACTATAGACTGCACTCTGCTGTACTCTACTGTACTCTACCGTACTGTACTATACTGTAAGCTATACTGTACTGATAACTGTAATGTACTGTACTCTACTCTACTTTACTATACTGTACTCTACCTACTGTACTCTACTGCACTCTTCTGTACTCCACTGTACTGTACTGTACTGTACTGTACCCTTCTCTACAGTCCTGTACCCGTCTCTACTCACTGTACTAATACTTACTTTAATCTACTGCACTCGTTCTGTACTCTACTGTACTGTACTGCTACTACTGTCATCTATCTGCAACCTGTAACTGCCTACTGTACTGTACTGTACCCTTTCTCTACCAGTCCTCGTCACTTCTCTACTCACTGTACTATACTATCTATACTGTAATCTACTGCCCTGTACTCTACTATACTGTAACTCGACGCACAATCCTTCGCTATGGCACTCACCCACTCCGTCACTGTACACACTACATGAACGTGCTACGTACTATAGCTGTACTATTACTATACCACTGCTCGCTCGGCACAACTCACATCGTGCTCGCTCCCATCATCCCCATGCTGTACGTACTACTGTAGCTGATAGCTGTACTGTACTGTAGATACTGTAGCATATGGGACGTGCTGTCAGAATCGCTATGTGCGATGTCTCGATCTTAGGCATAGCTGCACATACTGTAACTATACTGGTGGCTAATGCAGCTATAGCAATACTCGCAACTTCACATGCAATACTGTGCTAATATGACTGGCACTATAACTGTACAATGCACTACTAGGACTGATGCGTATAGCCAATAGCCTGATGCTGTAGTGTAGCATATACTGTAGCTATAGCTGGTATTGTACTTAAGCTATACTATACTATACTATACTGTACTGTACTGTGCTTTACTGGTACAATGCTGTACTAATACTAAGTAGCTGTAGCTGTATATACGCGTACTATACTGTACTATAATGTTACTATAGCTGTACTATAAGCTACACTATACTGCACTGTACAATACTTTACTATATCTGTGCTATACTGTACGTATACTATACTAACAAGGCAATGCTATAGCTGTACTGCCGGCTATACTGTACTATGGTGTACTATACTATACATACTATGCGTGTTGTACGTACGTACTTCACTATACTATACTATGTATACTATACTATACTATACTACTATACTGTACTGTAGCTATACTGTACTATGCTGTACTATACTATACTATACTATGCTGTACTATACTGTACTATACTGTACTATACTATACTGCACTATACTATACTGTACTTACTGTACTATACTGTGCTATACGATGCTGTACTATACTATACTGTACTATACTGTAATATACTATACTATACTATACTATGCTGTACTATACTGTACTATACTATACTATACTATACTGTAATCTACTGTACTGTGCTCTTTTCTACTCACTTCATTAATATATATATATATTAATATAATATAATATAATAATAGATTAATTTTCCTCACACTAACACTGTTCACAAATAAATGTCTCCAACATGAAATCTATCGTGATACATTTGTGGATGGCTCACAGGTTAACAGAAACAATTAGCTCGCTGCTCAGGTATTACACATTAAAGCCGCACAGACTAGATATGGAAAGAGAGAGAGAAAGACAGAGAGAGAGAGAGAGATAAAGAGAATGGTGAAAAAATCAAATAATTTCAGTGAATAACTAGAGAGATAGCGATGCTGTGAGAGAACCAGAGAAAGACGAGTGAGAGAGAGAGAGAGAGAGAGAACAGAGAGAGAGAGAGAGAGAAGAGAGAGAGAGAGGGAGACAGAGAGAGAGAGAGAGAGACAGAGAGAGGAAGAGAGAGGAGATGAGGACAACTGTTGCTATGTTGCAGACATAATTGTTTTTTTTGGGGCAGGGAGGCAGGGATACGAGAGAATCTGGTCAAGGAGGCAGGGCGGAGTGTGACATTTTCATTTGCTTCCGAGTCCTCCTCTGGTTTTATCATGCAGAATGTACTGAGTCCAAATGGAACCCCATTCCTATATAGTGCCTACTTTTGACAGCCAGGACACCCGTGATACAAGTCAGTATTCGACGTCCGTTCATGTCTGAGGACATCGGAGATGACGTGGAAACCGGCATAGACGTGTGAAGTAGGGATACTGTTGATGCTGTAGCACCCCTTGAAAAAAGCAAAATAAAAGCTAAATTAATAATAAAAATATATTCTTTATTGATTACAAACGTAGTTCGCTGGCCTTTACCTAGTCCTGTATTAGTGGACTGATATAGCATTCTGGCTTTGCTATGGCTTTGTTGATGGGAATGGTGGATGGGGTTAAGCATTTGCCTCTGGTGCCAAAAGCTGTGTGTTCAAATCAGCAATATAAAGATATTTTTGTTTTAAGCCTATCTTCAAATCTTAAATATTCAAGTCAATGCTTAGACGAAAACTAAAATTAAAAATGCAGTCAATGCCTAAACTGAACACAATATACCTCATCATTTTCTTCATAATTGTCACGACTTCTGCCGAAGTCGATGCCTCTCCTTGTTCGGGCGTGCTCGGCGTGTTGACGTTACCGGTCTTACTAGCCATCATTGATTTATGTGTAGTATGATTTATGTTTCATTTTCCATTGGTTTTGTCTTGTCTTCCTACACACCTGGTTCCAATCCCATTCATTATATGCTGTGTATTTAACTCTCTGTTTCCCCTCATGTCTTGTCAGAGATCGTTTATTGTCATGCTCGTGTTTTATGGATTGGTGTGCGACGGGTTCTTGTACCCATGTTCATTTTTATTATGGACTTCGGTTTTTGGAGTTTTTTGTTTTACGTTATTCACTTCTTATGGCTGGGGGCAGTATTGAGTAGCTTGAATGAATAAGGTGCCAGAGTAAACTGCCTGCAACTTAGGCCCAGTTGCTAATATATGCATATTATTAGTATATTTGGATAGAAAACACTCTGAAGTTCTTAAAACGGTTTGAATGATGTTCTGTGAGTATAACAGAACTCATATGGCAGTCAAAACCTGAGAAAAAAAATCCAACCTGGAAGTGGGAAATCTGAGGTTTGTAGGTTTTCAACTCATCGCAGGAGGTGTTTGGACATAAATAATGGACTTTATGGAACAAATCAAACATTTATTGTGGAACTGGGATCCCTGGGAGTGCATTCTGATGAGGATCATCAAAGGTAAGTGAATATTTACAATGCTATTCTGATTTCTGTTGACTCACAACATGACGGATATTCTCATGGCTTGTTTGGGCTCTGAGCGCTGTACTCAGATTATAGCATGGTGTGCTTTTTCCGTAAAGTTCTTTTGAAATCTGACACAGCAGTTGCGTTAAGGAGAAGTTTATCTAAAGTTCCATGTTTAATACTTGTATCTTTTATCATGTTTATTATGAGTATTTCTGTAAATTGATGTGGCTCTCTGCAAAATCAACTGATTTTTTGAGGCAAAACATTACATAAAATAACGCGCAATGTAAACTGAGATTTTTGGATATAAATATGAACTTTATCGAACAAAACATGCATGTATTGTGTAACATGAAGTCCTAGTGAGTGTCATCTGATGAAGATCATCAAGGTTAGTGATTAGTTTTATCTCTATTTCTGCTTTTTGTGACTCCTCTCTTTGGCTGGAAAATGGCTGTGTTTTTTCTGTGAATAGGTGCTGACCTAACATAATCGATGGTGTGCTTTCGTCGTAAAGCCTTTTTGAAATCGGACACTGTGGTGGGATTAACAAACAAGTTTATCTTTAAAAAGGTGTAAAATACTTGTATGTCTGAGGAATTTTAATTATGAGATTTCTATTGTTTTGAATTTGGCGCCCTGCACTTTCACTGGCTGTTGTCATATCGATCCTGTTAACGGGATCCAGAAGTTATTAAACTACTCCATTATACAATGTGATTCTCCTGCGCTTGACTTCCTTGCACATACATACAGACGTGACAGAATCTCTGACCAACATATGAAGTCAGCAGGAGAAAATACCCCGGACATGGAAGTGGAGGAACGCGTCCAGGAGCATAAGGAGAAGCTTTACCATCTGGGCGTCGCCATGGATCGCGTTGTCCAGAATATGGACCGCTGGGAGAGACAGCGCTCCACCAGCACAACGCGGGGGTCTATCCTGAGCGCCCCTTTCCCGCCTGAACCCAGTGGGATCCGTCTCTCCATGCCACGGGATACGACGGGAAGTGCTGCAACTGCCAGGGTTTCCTCTCACAATTAAACCTTAATCTGGCCACGGCTCCATCGGCCGCGTGAGAAGGTTTTCGCCGTCGTCTCGTTCCTCACCGGGGCGCGGCGTGTGTGTGGAGGGAAGATGCGGCGGGTGCGCGTCTCTATCATCTGAGGCAGGAGACGAGGAGGGCCCAGGAGCTTGCCTGGAGTTTAGGATCCTGGCTGCGGCGCGGGATGGAACAACAGGGCCTGATCGACCATTACCACTGCAGTCTACGCGATGACGTCCGTCAGGACCTGGCCTGCAGAGACACCCCTCACTTCGACAGCTGGTGGACCTGTCCATCAGGGCTGGACAACCTGCTGGCTTCGCGGACGTTCAGATCGGGGTCTAGTGGTTCCATCTCTCCGCACCCCCTCTCCGATACCATGGAGCTGGGAGGGACAGTGTGCAGGGAGACCGGAGGGGGTTCAAGCTCGTGCACAATCTGTGGCCGCAGAGGGCACACTGCTGGTCGATGCCGGGTTGGTTCTCTGGGAATCGAGGCAGCAGGCAGGGCGCCAATCCTGTCACCTCAGGTGAGTCGGCACCATTCTCACCCAGAGACCTATGTCGTCACATATATTTGTGTCTGTCACTTTTCCTGAATTTCCCTCCAAGGCGCTACTGGATCAGGCGCGGCTGGGAATTTCATTGATTAAGTGTTGGCTCATAGTTTAGGGATCCTATTTGTTCCCGTGGATGTGCCTTTCCCCGTTCACGCCTTAGATAGTCGACCATTAGGGTCAGGGCTTATCAGGGAGACCACCGCTCCTTTGAGTAACGCAGGGGGGTCACACAGAAAGATTAGTCTTTTCCTTATTGACTCTCCTGCGTATCCATTGGTGCTACCATGGTTAGCTTATACCTGGTATACTACTGCATTGTGTAAACACTGCTCCAACTGACCCTGGTAAGTTACTGCATTGTGTAAACACTGCTCCCAACTGACCCTGGTGGTTACTGCATTGTGTAAACACTGCTCCCAGCTGCCCCCTGGTACGTTACTGCATTTCTGGGTTGTGTAAACACTGCTCCAACTGCCCTGGACGTTACTGCCATTGTGTAAACACTGCTCCCAACTGCCCCTAGTGTCCATTCTAAATATTCATATTAATTAAAAAATGTCTGCTGCAGGATTATTTTCCTCCTGCGATGAAATGAATCATGCTGTACGCTTGACGGGAACATATTGATATATTTAACTTCTCTGGGGCAGGTGGGACAACAAACGTCCCACCGGCCAATAGCCAGGGAAATACAGCGAGCCATATTCAAATAACATGATATAAAAATCAAACTTTCATGAAATCACACATGTAAGATACAAATTAAAGCTACACTCGTTGTGATCGCCATGCGTCGATTTCAAAAAATTTTCGGTGAAGCATAAGATACTATTATCTGATGATAGCACATCAGTAACAAACAGAGTAGCATATTTTCAACACTGCAAGCACGACACAAAACGCAGAAATAAAATATAAATCATGCCTTCCTTTGACAAAATTATTTTGTTGGCATCTAAATATGTCCAATAAACATCACAAATGGTCTTTTTGTTCGATTGATTCCGTCGATATATATCCAAAATGTCTATTTATTTGGACCGTTTCATCCAGAAAAACACAGGCTTAAACTTTCGCCATTCACTACAAAATAATACAAAAGTTACATGAAATTTACCAAAACATTTCAACTACTTTTGTCATACAACGTTAGGTATTTTAAACGTTAATAATCGATCAATTTGAAGACGGGATGATCTGTGTTCAATACAAAACGAAACCAACTGACGCAACTTTTTCTTAACGTGACTCTCTCCAAAAATGTACTTCATGTGACCCTCATTTACGATAGCCCTACTTCTTCAGTACACAAAGGAATAATCAACCGATTTCCAAGGACTGGTGACATCCAGTGGAAGCGGTAGGAACTGCAAGCAAGTCCATTAGAAATCCGGTGTCTCTAAAAAAATTAATTGAAAAGACAGTGACATCAAAAAAATACAAATTCTGAATGGTTTGTCCTCAGGGTTTTGCCTGCTACATAAGTTCTGTTATTCTCACAGACATGATTCAAACAGTTTTAGAAACATCAGGTGTGTTCTATCCAAATTCTACTAGTAATATGCATATCTTATTATTCTGGGGATGAGTAGCAAGCAGTTGAATTTTGGCATGCTATTTTTCCCGAAAGTGAAAAAGCTGCCCCTGCCCTCAAGAATTAAGTGGCGTAACGTCAAGCTATGACAGTCTGTCTCTTAGCTGAAGAATAGGGTAGAACAGTGCCTATAGATGTACATCGTGGTTTTCTCTCTTTCTTCACTTACCTTTCTCTTTTTCTCTCTCTTCTTTCTTTCTCTATTTTCTCTATCGCCTTTCTCACACATCCATTGTTGTTCTTCACATTACCGTCTCAGGTAAACACACTCTTATAAAATAAAATCTACGTTTATTTGTCACATGCACAGGATACAGAAAGTGTAATGGTAAAGTGAAATGGTTACTTGCATAGTGGAGTCTTTTGATAAGACATGTAGCTAGCTAGCTAAACAATGACTCATAATCCCAACTCTAATGCCGCGCTCAAAATAATTTGGGACTCTGAATGGGAAAAGCTGATTTGAACGGTCGTCCAACTCGGAAGTCAACTCGGAAGTCCAACTCGGGACTCGGGTTCTTTCTAAGCTCCTACACAGACGTAACGTTAGCTAGTGAGACAGCCAGCTAACTAGCTAACAGTATTCTATATATTTTCTGACAAAATTAGAAACGTATCTATCTGAAAATGTAGCTTGATTATTACTTGTGTACGTGGATGAGCACTTCTCCCTCTGTCGTGGGATGAGCACCTCTCTCTCTGTCGTGGGATGAGCACTTCTCCCCTATCGTGGATGAGCACTTCTCCCTCTGTCGTGGATGAGCACTTCTCCCCCTGTCGTGGATGAGCGACCTCTCTCCTCTGTCGTGGATGAGCACTTCTCCCCGTCTGTGGATGAGCACTTCTCCTCTGTCGTGATGAGCACTTCTCCCTGTCGTGGGATGAGCACCTCTCTCTCTGTCGTGGATGAGCACTTCTCCCTCCTGTCGTGGATGACGCCACTTCTCCCTCTGTCGTGGATGAGCAACGCTCTCTCTCTGTGCGTGGGTGACGCTGGTTGCCCTTTAGTTTGAAGATGTTGTCCTGAGACAGGTATTTTATTCACAGCCTTGTTTCAAATCCCTACATTTGGCAAAGTTTCCACGCCGGCAATTCACTGATTTCAAAACAAGGTCAACTTCTTCTGTGACAACGACAGCCGTTTCATTCCGCATCACCGTCATCAGAAGACTCTACAATGTCTGGTTGAATGAAAATGTTTTTTACCTAAATCAGGGATTTCCGTCATTAGTCTGATTCATTTTCAGAGTCGGAGACAGTCAGCACGGGCACTACCATTGCTTGCAGCAAAAAGCAGAGTCCATGCACAATGTTTTTCACCTGAACTTTGTGGATTGCGGTGCAATATCG
>NW_019945914.1:11546-13434 GCF_002910315.2 Salvelinus sp. IW2-2015 | reverse complement strand
GTACTGTACTGTACTGTACTTTACCCTTCTCTACAGTCCTGTACCCGTCTCTACTCACTGTATTATACTATCCTATACTGTATCTACTCTACTTCCTGTACTCTACTGCACTCTGCTGTACTCTACTGTACTCTACTGTACTGTACTATACTGCACTCTGCTGTACTCTACTGTACTCTACCGTACTGTACTTACTGTACTATACTGTACTATACTGTAATGTACTGTACTCTACTCTACTTTACTATACTGTACTCTACCCTACTGTACTCTACTGCACTCTTCTGTACTCCACTGTACACAGTATAGTACAGTATAGTACAGTACAGTACAGTACAGTATAGTACAGTATAGTACAGTACAGCACAGTATAGTACAGTATGGTACAGTAGAGTACAGTATAGTACAGTATAGTACAGTACAGCACAGTATAGTACAGTAWAGTACAGTACAGCACAGTATAGTACAGTACAGTACAGTACAGTATAGTACAGTACATTATATTACAGTATAGTATAGTATAGTACAGTGAGCAGAGACGGGTACAGGACTGTAGAGAAGGGTACAGTACAGTAGAGTACAGTACAGTACAGTACAGTATAGAACAATATAGTACAGTATAGTACAGTAGAGTACAGTAGAGTACAGTATAGTACAGTACAGCACAGTACAGTACAGTACTGTACAGTATAGTACAGTACAGTACATTATATTACAGTATAGTATAGTTTAGTACAGTACAGTACAGTACAGTACTGTACAGTATAGTACAGTACAGTACATTATATTACAGTATAGTATAGTTTAGTACAGTGAGTAGAGACTGGCAAATGACTGTAGAGAAGGGTACAGTACAGTACAGTACAGTAAAGTAGAGTACAGTACAGTATAATACTGTATAGTACAGTATAGTACAGTACAGTACAGTATAGTACAGTATAGTACAGTATAGTACATTGCAGTACAGTACAGTAGAGTACAGAAGAGTACAGTAGCGTACAGTACATTATATTACATTATAGTATAGTATAGTACAGTGAGTAGAGATGGGTACAGGACTGTAGAGATGGGTACAGTACACTACAGTACAGTATAGTACAGTATAGTACAGTATAGTACAGTACAGTACTGTATAGTACAGTATAGTACAGTACAGTACAGTACAGAACAGTAGAATACAGAAGAGTACAGTATAATACAGTACAGTGAGTAGAGTACAGTAGAGTACAGTAGAGTAAGTCAGTAAGTACAGTAAAGTAGAGTAAGTAAGTATAATGGTATGGTACAAGTATAGTACAGTACTAGTACAGTATCAGTAAGTTTGAGTAAGTATGCAGTATACATTGCAGTACAGTACAGTAGAGTACGAGAGTACAGTAGCGTACAGTAGCATTAATATTACATTATAGAGTATAGTATATGTTACAGTGGAGTAGAGATGGGTACAGGACTGTAGGAGATGGGTACAGTACACTCAGTCAGTATTAGTACAGTATAGTCAGGTATGTACAGTACAGTAACTGTATAGTACAGTATAAGTACAGTACAGTACAGTACAGAACAGTAGAATCGAAGAGTACAGGTATAAATACAGTACAGTGAGTAGAGTATACGTTCAGAGTACGTAGAATACAGTACGTGAGTAGAGTAGAGTCGAGTAGTAGAAATACAGTAGAATAAGTACAGTGAGTAGAGTAATAGTAGAGTAGAGTCGGAGTAGACGTATTGTACAGTACAGTGAAGTAGAGTACAGTAGAACAGTAGACGTACAGTAGCAGTGGTGGTGTAGAGAAGAATTAACGTGAGTAGAGTAGATTAGCGTGAGTAGGAGTAGTATGTACAGTATAGTAACGTAGAGGTAGACTGTAGTAAGAACAGTAGAGTACAT
>NW_019945914.1:0-7470 GCF_002910315.2 Salvelinus sp. IW2-2015 | reverse complement strand
TACAGTAGAATCCAGTACAGTGAGTTAGAGTAATAGTAGAGTAGAGTGGAGTAAGTATGTACGTACAGTGAAGTAGAGTACAGTAGATAAGTAAGACGTACAGTACAGTGAGTGGTGTTAGAGAAGAATATACGGAGTAGAGTAGATACGTGAGTAGAGTAGAGTACAGTATAGTACAGTGAGTAGAGTATACAGTAGAGGTACAGTACTGTGAGTAAGAGTACAGTAGAGTTACAGTAGAGGTACAGTACAGTGAGAATACTGTACAGTGAGTGGTGTAGAGTAAGGAGTAGAGTACAGTAGAGTAAGTAATAGTAGGGTAAGTGGAAGTGGTGTAAGATACAGTGAGTAGAGTAACGTAGAAGTACGTAGATACAGTACAGTGGAAGTAGAGTTACTGAACTATATTTCTACATACTGTACTACCTGGTACTGAACTATATCCACATACTGTACTTGGACCCTGTTATGACTGAACTATTGCTTTACAATACTGTACTACACTGTACTGAACTTATATTCTACATACCTGTCACTAACTGTACTGAACTATATTCTACATACTTCTACGTACTGAACTTCCATATTGTACCTGATATAATTCTACATACTGTACTACATTTGTACGGCAAATACGTTACTTACTGAACTGTACTCTACTCTACTGTTGCTCTGCTGCTCCTGTGCGCTGTGATGTCCAATACATGAAACATGCAAGATTGACATTCATATCAGAATGAAATCTATTCATGTGTATCGTTTACAGATCTAGGGATCTCGTGATGTAATCCTGCCTGATAGTACTTCGTAGTTCTGTTACCGTGGGTAGTTCCGTTACCTTAGGTAGTTGTTCCCGTTACCAGTAGTTACCGGTTTACCGAGCAGCGGGATTGTATAATCCAATAGTTTCGATAACCAAAAATACATGTTTTCCAAAGATTGCCATGTTCAGTGACGCGTGACTCTCCTCCGGGCTCTTTACAGTACAGTGAGTAGAGTACAGTAGAGTACAGTAGAGTACAGTACAGTAGAATACTGTACAGTGAGTGGTGTAGAGTACAGTGAGTAGAGTACAGTAGAGTACAGTAGAATACTGTACAGTGAGTGGTGTAGAGTACAGTGAGTAGAGTACAGTAGAGTACAGTAGAGTACAGTACAGTGAGTAGAGTACTGAACTATATTCTACATACTGTACTACACTGTACTGAACTATATTCTACATACTGTACTACACTGTACTGAACTGAACTATATTCTACATACTGTACTACACTGTACTGAACTATATTCTACATACTGTACTACACTGTACTGAACTATATTCTACATACTGTACTACACTGTACTGAACTATATTCTACATATTGTACTACCCTGTACTGGACTATATTCTACATACTGTACTACATTGTACTGGACAATACGTTACCTTACTGAACTGTACACTACTCTACTGTGCTCTGCTGCTCTGTGCTGTGATGTCCAATATCATGAAACATGCAGAGAATGACATTCATATCCAGAATGAATCATTCATGTGTAGTTCAGATCAGGGATCCGTGATGTAATCCCGTTACCGTAGTTCTGTTACCGTAGTTCCGTTACCGTAGTTCCGTTACCGTAGTTCCGTTACCGGATGTATATCCACTAGTTCGATAACCAAAATACATGTTTTCAAAGATGCCATGTCATAGCTGACATCCCGTTCTTTCTGCAGATATCTTTTTAAATCTTTATTAGGAGCAGATATATCTAGAGTTTTTGGAAAACACGGTCGAATACATTTCTTAGGTAGATACGATCGGAATAAGTTTGCATTTGCAAAGTTCTTCTATTAAATACTTTTTTTCAACTTTTTTTTTAGTTTGAATTTTTTTTTACGTAGCCCTGGAGTCATAGAGCTGTATGGTTTATGAAACTTTGAAATTAATGGTCTTCATTTGGCATATATTTATAAGTAAAAAAAACGCAGTCAAAACCTAATTCCAATAATGTGGAATTACCCTCAACTAATAGCGCAACATAAAACCGCATTAGATTAGAAAAAAAGGTTTCATTTGAAGTAATAACACAACATAGAGGAGTTATTAACACAACATAGAGGAGTTATTAACACAACATAGAGGAGTTATTAACACAACATAGAGGAGTTATTAAACACCAACATAGAGGAGTATTAACACACCATAGAGGAGTTATTAACACATCACAGAGGAAGTTATTAACACACCATAGAGGAGTTATTAACACAACATAGAGTGCTATTAACACAACATAGAGGAGTTATTAAACACAACATAGAGGAGTTTATTAACACAACATAGAGGAGTATTAAACACACCATAGAGGAGTTATAACACATCATAGAGGAGTGATTTAACACAACATAGAGGAGTTATGTAACACACCCATAGAGGAGTTATTAACACATCACAGAGGAGTTATTAACACACCA
Organism: Salvelinus sp. IW2-2015; assembly: GCF_002910315.2. Taxonomy (NCBI): domain Eukaryota; kingdom Metazoa; phylum Chordata; class Actinopteri; order Salmoniformes; family Salmonidae; genus Salvelinus; species Salvelinus sp. IW2-2015. Next base: position 5,015 of record NW_019945914.1, on the reverse strand, counting down.
TAGAGGAGTTATTAACACATCACAGAGAGATATTACAACAACATAGAGGAGTTATTAACACACCATAGAGGAGTTATTAACACATCATAGAGGAGTTATTAACACAACATAGAGGAGTTATTAACACACCATAGAGGAGTTATTAATACAACATAGAGGAGTTATTAATACAACATAGAGGAGTTATTAATACAACATATAGGAGTTATTAATACAACATATAGAGTCAAATTTTATCAGCCTCCTGAGGGGGAATAGGCGTTGGCGTGACCTACTCACGACTGTGTTGATGTGTTTGGACCATGATAGGTCCTTAGTGACGTGGACATCATGGAACTTCTCAACCTTCTCCACTACAACTCTGTTGATGTCTTGCTCACGTTGAGGGAGAGGTTGTTGTCCTGTCAGGTCTCTGACCTTCTCCCTACGGGCTGTCTCATCGTCGTCGGTGATCAGGCCGACAAACTGGCATGTTGTTGGCTAACTTAATGATGGTGTTGGAGTCGTGTTTGGCCACGCAGTCGTGGGTGAACAGGGAGTACAGGAAGGGACTAAGCACACACCCCTGAGGGGCGCCTGTGTTGAGGATCAGCATGGCAGATGTGTTGTTACCTAGCCTTACCACCTGGGGGCGGCCCGTCAGGAAGTCCAGGATCCAGTTGCAGAGGGAAGAATTCAGTCCCAGGGTCCTTAGCTTAGTGATGAGCTTGGAGGGCATTATGATGTTGAACGCTGAGCCGTAGTTAATAAACAGCAATCTCATGTAAGGGATGGAGGGAGGAGGGGGGAAGGAGAGGAGGGAGAGATACGGAAGGAAGGGGGATGGGGGAGGAGAGAAGGGAGAGATAGGGATGGAAGGGGGAGGGGCAAGGAGAGGATGGAGAGATAGGGATGGAAGGGTTCTGGTGTGAAGGTGGATTAGGGGAGGTGTGTCTGGAGAAAGGGCGAGATGGAGGAGAGGGGAGGCGGAAAGGTGGAAGACATGTATTTCAGTAGGTTTAGTGTGGGAAAGAGGGGGAGGAGGGGAGGAATGGCTGGATACAGTACCAGCCTCTCTTTTAATTTGGAAACATTGGAGGTGGAATAAGGTGTCTGTGTGTGTCTGTGTGTGTCTGTGTGTGACTGTGTGTGTTTGTGTGTGCGTGCATGCATGTATGTGTAATTGTAAATTAATTGGTACAAGGCAGGGTTTCATTAAAATCTCACACAAAGGTGTGCTCACTTTTAAGTTGCTCGCGGTCAAGGACTTTTCTCCTTGAACATCCAAAAATGAACTTTAAAAAAATATGTCCTTAACAAGCAGAAAGCCTGCTAAAGCCAGGAGCTTAGAAATGTGCTTTTTAATCAGGAGGGAATATGGTTATGTGGTCAATAGGAGAAACCATTACAGGACAACTGTAGAAAACAATGCTACAAAAAGGAAGCTCTAAATCTGCCACGTAAATCTCCTACAAAAAATATGAAATTGTACAATTTGGCCATTACCCCAACATAACATCCATTTGTATTTAGTTAAAGTAGGTATCAAATCCAATCAAATCCAATCAAATGTATTTAAATAGCCCTTCTTAAATCAGCTGATATCTCAAAGTGCTGTACAGAAACCCAGCCTAAAACCCCAAACAGCAAGCAATGCAGGTGAAGAAGCACGGTGGCCAAGGAGAACTCCCTAGAAATGCCAAAACCCTAGGAAGAAATTCTAGAGAGGAAACCAGGCTTATGAGGGGTACGTTCCAGTCCTCTTCTGTGCTCGTGCCGGGTGGAGATTATAACAGAATATAGGCCAAGATGTTTCAACTATTGTCATAAATGACAGCATGGTCAAATACATAATATTGCCATAGTAGTGTGTCGAGGGTGGTAGGCAAAGTTCCAGCGCCTCAGGAGTTAAATGTCAGTTGGCTTTATCATAGCCGATCATTAAGAGTATCTACTACCGCTCACTGCGGTCCTCTAGAGAGTTTGAAAAACACAGTCTGGGGAGGGTAGCAACGTCCGGTTGAACAGGTTCAGGGTCCATAGCCGCAGGCAAACAAGTGAAAACTGGAGCAGTCAGGCAAGGTCCATGTGTGGACTGGTTGGTACAAGCATAGGAGCTCCATCTATTGCCAGGTTAAGTCCTGTAGTTTGCCATGGTCCTGGGCTTCATGGTTCCTCAAGAGAGAGTAGCATAAGACAAGAGCACCGAGAGAGAATACTCTTCGTAAATTACTACAGAACATCCGGATTCATCAGTCACAGTTTGAGTACATGTTACTACTCCAGCTATAACAATACTGACCTCAGCCCTTGACATTTAAATCTTACTGGCATTGCATCAAATAGAGGTCCTGTGAGGCTGAGACAGGGAGGGGTCAGTGAGATTCATCTCCTGTTGGCCTCCGCATCCGATTGATTCACCGTCCTCGCTGGGTTACAGGGGGCCAAACAGTTGGACAGGATATAACCCACCCAACTTTGCCCAAGGGCACAGCCAGCGCTCACACCGGGACCTTGAGGATGGGGGTATCTTTCAACTCACCAACTTACATCCTGACGACAAGACCGCGAGTATAGCCCACAAAAGATTCCGCCCGGCACAACCCAAGGGGGGGGGCCACCCAACCAGGAAATTCAGTCAGTGACTCACCCACTCAAGTGGACCGCACCCTCCTGGGGACGGCATGAAAGAGCACCAGTAAGCCATCCTAGTTGGCCCGGGGCCTGAAACGTGAGATACATGCTTTGGAATGAACATTCTAAAGGTTATTAAAGGGTTAAATATGATGCTATTACACTGATTGGGCCTGGGTGCTGAATAGTGAAGATAAGTCGGTCGTCTGTCTGTCTTCCTATCATACTCGTCTGATTAGTGAATTAACCATCAACCTGTGAAATACAACCTGGCCCAACCACCCTGAACAACCATCCTGGACTAGGTGCGTGTATGTTGTTAAATGCGTGTGTGTTGTGTGTATGCGTGTGTGGTATGGCTGGTGTGTGTGTGTGTGTGTGTGTGGGTGTGTGTGTGTGGTGTGTGTGTGGTGTGTGTGTGTGTGTGTGTGTGTGTGTGTGTGTGTGTGTGTCTGTGTGTGTGGTTGTGTGGTGTGTGTGTGTTGTCTGTGTGTGTGTGTGTCTGTGTTGTCTGTGTGTGTGTGTTTCTTGTGTGTGTGTGTCTGGTGTGTGTGCTGTTTCTGTGTGTGTCCTGTGTGCTGTGTGTTTTGTGTGTGTGTGTTGTTGGTGTGTGTATGCGTGTGTGTGTATCGTGTGTGTGTATGGCTGTGTGTGTGTGTGTTGTTGTGCCTGTGGTGTGTGTGTGTGTGCTGTTGTGTGTGTGTGTGTGTGTGTGCTGTGTGTCGATGTGTGTGTGATGTGTGTGTGTGTTGTGTGTGTGTGTGTGTGTGTGTGTGTGTGTGTGTGTGTGTGTGTGTGTGTGTGTGTGTGTGGGTGCTGTGTGTCATATTTAAAGTAACAACACTTGCCCCTGCTGGCTACAATGTGTGTTTTCTTCCCAGCGGAACAAACGCTTCTTCATATGTCCTGCAGTAATGTGACACTGTATGGCAAGGCAGCGGGAGAAGACATGGAAGGAGAGAGGGAGAAAGAGAGGAGAGGAATGGATGATACAGGAGGGAGGGAGGGAGGAGAGAGGAGAGGATAGATGATACAGGAGGGAGGAGGCAAGGGAGAAGGAGAGGAGGAACAGGAGGGAGGAAGAGAGGAGAGGATGCAGGATAAAGAAAGGGAGAAGGAATAGAGGAGAGGATGCAGGATGGCGGATAAGAAAGGAGGGAGGAAGAGGGAGAGGAGGAGGATAAAGGAGGGAGGAAGAGAGGAGAGGAGGAGGATAAGGAGGGGAGGAAGAGAGGAGAGAGATTGATACAGGAGGGAGGAGGAAGGAGAGGAAGAGAAGAAGAAAGGATGGACGAAAAAGGAGGGTTACAAAGCATAGTTATGGATGGAGCAAAACGTAAGCAGAGATGGGTTTGTGTGTGTGTGTGTGTGTGTGTGGTGTGTTGTGTGGGTGTGTGTGTGTGTGGGTGTGGTGTGTGTGGTGTGTGGGTGTGTGTGTGTGTGGTGTGTGTGTGTGTGTGTGTGTGTGGTGTGTGTGTGTGTGTGTGTGTGTGTAGTGCGTGTGGTATTTGTGTGTGGTTGTGTACTCATCGGTGTGTTTGTCGTTTACAGCAGCTAACAGCGATTGGGCAAGTGTGCCTCTTACGGACAGAGAGTTCTTACAAGGTCAGGTCAGCCTTTAATAAACTTTTTAGGAGGCATTCCAATGTTTTTAAAAATGAGTTTTTACAGCGAGGCGTTAGACGTAAAATGAATGCACAGCATTGTCAGCCAACCAAGTGACACGAGACACTCAACCTCTGCCCAACAGGTGCCAGTCCCAAACCCATTCCAGCCCTGTTCTGAGATACGCAATAGATCAGAAGGCAATATGCTTTTAACGCTGGGTCACAGGAAGTATAACCAGCTTCTAATATTCGGCCATCCCCTTTCATCCTTCTAATTATCTCTTGTTTTTATACCTCTTCTAATGAATTGATTTTAGATACTCGTTAACTAGAAATTAACTATGGCCCACTTAAGAGGCTCAGTGCTACTGTCATGTATTCCTCTTTCTTCCTGTTCCCTCTCTCTGTACTCTCTGCTGTCTCCTTGCCCTCTCTCATTCCTGTATTCTCTTTCTTTCTAAAACTCTGAGTCTCTGCAGTCAGGCTCAATAGCACGCGACAGGACGTGGAAGCGTCATGGGGCGGAGAGACTCGAGGCGGAGATATGGGTCTAATTCTTCTCTTAGGAATTTCTTCAAAAACCACGACAGAGGAGTGTACGTCTGCGGTACGCAGGAGATGGTCGGAGTCTCACCGGTCTCTAATCTCTCCTCTTCTCTCTCTCTCTTCTCTCTCTCTCTCTCTCTCTTCTTTTCTCATCTCTCTCCTCTCTCTCTCTTCTCGTCTCTGTCTCCTCCTTTCTCTACTCTCTCTTCGTGTCTCTCCTGTCTCTCTCTCTGCTTTCGGTCTCGCGCC
>NW_019945913.1:18249-37500 GCF_002910315.2 Salvelinus sp. IW2-2015 | reverse complement strand
TTCAATGTTGCATGTTATCATCATTATGCAATACACGTTGTCATCCATCTCTTGCAAATTGCGTTCTCCCGGGGTACCAGCAAGGATGGAACGCGGTTTTACGCGCGGACGTGTTCAAAATGTCTTTTATAGTTTAGTTTTGGCTGGGAAACGTGGTTTCATAAGCACTTGGAGTCATGTGCAACACGCTACTTTTTTTAAACTAAAGGATTAATCTGTCATCGAGAATGCTAATAAAACCAATGATTTACATAAACCCGGGATTACTGATGCATGTGTTGGCATTGCCATTGCGAGGCTTTGCTGCCACCAGTTCGCCATATTGGCACTATCCAGTAGGAGCAGTCCTCCATAGGAATGAATGGAATTCTACAGTATTTCAATGGAATGTTTTTTTTTTTGGGGGGGGGGGGTTGTAGTGGGGACAGTAACATCAGTTTTATAATGCACTATTTAGCTCACATGATTTAAAAGTGTCTGTTATAGATTCCAACATGTATTTTATAATTGAGTACTAAGGTGCCTGCACAGTAGCATCAATACAGTGCCCCGATCAGTCATCCAGGGTTTATACATCGTTGTATAAAACCTGTAACTTATCTACGCTCTGTTCATTGCCCAACATTGTCAGTTCCCTTTTTATATTTGATATTTTAACTCCTACCCTGTCACATTTAGCTTATCTGATGATGCCCTTCAGTTTAAAGGAAGTTAACATGGTTTGGCTCATTCAGACTGCAGTTTTTAGTGGAACGACTAACTGACGCACTCAGGATGATTTGGTGGTTTGTTTATCACTGCGCACTGAATGTGTCAGTACATTTTGAGTTTTAGGTTCTGACATGTGGTGCCATTGCATGACCTAAAGCGTGTACTGCTCTCTTTTCCAGAAATGTGTAATGGATGATGTGGTGGCGCTAAGGACCTATGAGAAAGAGGTGTGATTCCAGTCTGCTGAATTGAAGACCCAGCAAATCAAAAACATGCATATTATCTGTTCAATACCTACCATGTTAAATTCATTTTTCTCCAATAAATTGATGTTAGCTTACTTTGAGCGCGCTACACTAAGTGTTCACTGCAAAATACATTGATTTCGCAATGTACCTATTTTGAGGACTGGTGACCTAGTAGAATGTCCAAAATGGACCTTTTGTCTACAATATTAAGCAAAAAATTACATGACCGACTAGTGGAAATTATTTTTATTGTGAAACTGCTATCACCATTCCTAAACCACTGAGGAACACCAAGTATTGCCACAATTGTCTGAGCAGTGGCATAGCAACTAAACCCTGGATGCCTTCATATTCAGCTTGCTGCTGCTAATTAGATATTACTGAACTTTAAAACCTGTATTGATGAGAATTTCTTTGCCCATTTAGGACTGTTCTATGCTGTAAACTTTTCAGCACCATTCAGGTGCTTCTGAATTTGATTACTGGGACAAGTGGTCTGCCCAGTGGTACTGCTGCTATGACTGCATCACTGCCGTTTGTTCCAAGTGTCTCTAGGAAAGTGTTCATCTCACTTCGCTGTGTCCCAAATGGCACCCTGTTAGCTTAATAGTGCACTAGTTTTCACAAGCCTTAAGGGCCCTTGTCAACTTGGGTGCCATTTGGAATTCATAAATGCAAATAAGTTTACAGCAGGACACTTGCTGAATCCTAAATCCATTCATGGGTGGGAAATAATTCACAAGCTTACCCAGGCTGGGTGCCAAAATGTAAACTTCTCAAACTACAAGTACAGGTGCCAAGTTGACTATTTTTAAAATGTCATTGGCTTATATTTTACATAGATCTACATGTAGGCCTACCTCTGGGATAAATGAGCCATAACAGCTGACAGGTTAGTATGTAGACCAAGACCAGAAATGGTAACATTTCAAGACACAAAGTTAAGTTTGTCAGATGTTTAGATGTGCCAGCACTTCTATGGAATTGGGTGCTCATCTGGGTAGAGTCATGTAGTCAAAAGTTAAGGTTATGCCATCTCCCATAAGACTGACCAATATCGCCTTACTGTTATGATTAGCATTGCTGTTGCTGCCTAATGGAGCTAGACTGATGAATGAATGACAAGCACCTTTTTGTATCTGGCTCTGGGTTGAGATGCAATTGTAAACCTTAACCTTTCTGCATCACAAATGTCCCCCTATTCCCTGCATAGTGCACTACTTTTGACCAGAGCTCAATGCACTATAAAGGGAATCGGGTGTCATTTGGGATGCAGACCTTGAGAGAAGACCAACTGTCTTTTGCTTCATGGTCAGATTTTTCACACATGATATCATGTGCTTTTTGAAACTAAGTGTTGATTTGTCATGATAGCGTCACTACAGTTGCAAGTTAGTTGGTTACACACACACACACACACACACACACACACACACACACACACACACACACTTGATAGTTCAGTCAACACATCTGGGAGTGTTTCTTGAAAACCAAGACCAACCTATTCCTCGAACATTGTGTTTGCCAAATGTATCAAGTATGCACATAACTATTGGATCAAAAAGCTCACACTGTCTTGCACATACTTTGAAACCAGCAGGGTTACAACTGAGGAGTAAATGTCATGGGGTCCCTTGGTATGCTGTTGCTAGTCAAACACAAAAGGACAATTTATATGGAATGTGATGTCCTAGGGTACATCCCAAATGGCACCCTATTTACTATATAGTGTACTACTTGACCACGGCCCTATGGGCCCCTCTATGGGTCTTGGTCATAAGTGCACTATAACGGGAATAGGGTGCCATTTGAGGCAGACATAGTATCAGAGTGGCTGGGGGGTGTATGGGGAGGTCTAGAGGGGAGGCCAAATCCCAGTTTAAGGTCTACGTTGTGACCTCTCCTCATCTGTAACAGGCTTATTGTTGTGGATGCAAAGACTTCATCCCAAATGGCAGCCAATTCCCTATATAGTGCACTACTTTTGACTAGGGCCCATAGGGGGGTCCATAGGGCTTTGGTCAAAAGAAATGCACTAAATAGGGAATAGGGTGCCATTTAGGACATAGACACAGACTTCCAGTCCAAGCAAGTGCACCTAATTCCTTTAATTAGGGCTTTCTGGGGCAGTAGGTTGGGGCCAAATTCTCTGAAAGATTTGGGGGTTTTAGTGAATGATTATGACCATGGGTGGTGCTCCTGCAGCCTGCTCCTGCAGCAATCTGTCCTGATTACTGAAAGCTGACCTAGCCAAGTTGAATAAAACCAAGGACACACACGCACATATATACGCACACACACACGCACGCACGCACACACACACACACATTTGCACACACTCCTCTGACATTTTTGTTACTCTTTCGCTCCATTTTCCCTTTTCTTCTCCTTACTATATCCCCTCTCCACCCCTACTTAACTTACCAGTCCCCTGTCCATCCTTACTCAACTTACCAGTCCCCTGTATCATGAGAACACATTCAGGGACTTTCTATTACGATCTGATCTGCCAAAGAACGACGGAACCCTGAGTGTCCGATTGTTCCGGCTGAATAACCACATTGTTGTTTAGGTTAAGCTTACTTAAGGCAGCTCTTTGAAAATGGCCTTGTGCCTCAGATTTTTCTTTCGACGCTGTGGTAGTGGCAGGGGTCCTTTGAACAGATTTATTTTATTTTGAGGCATCAAAGAACTGATTGGCAAGTTCTTGGAAATTACTTGGCTAAGGAATTCTGAGATGAAGGCTGTAATGTAATTGAACTTATTAACTGTTTGCTTGCTGTAAAACGTTAAGAAAAGCAGTAGTGGTGGAAATAGAGGGCATATCAGATGCATTCAATTTCACAATTCTCAAAGTGCAAAAAACACTGAGTGGCTAAATAGGCTACTATTGCTATATACAATATACAGACAGTGGGAGATTTGCAGGACAAGGTGGTGCACACTGCACCCCTAGTCATCCATTGAAGGTGTGAGATGTAAGTCATTTCAAGGATATACCAGGCCTTAATGGAACAAAGATCTCCTCTCTTTCTCTGGTCATTCTTTGGCAATGATCTGAAAACAGGATAGGTGAAAATAATATGGCTATTAGTGATGGGTTTGGAACTAAAGACCATAGTCGAATTCATTGTGATTGGAGTGAAGAACAGTCAATAATGCTATCTGGTACAGAAGGCTAGTCAGTGTATTTCCAATGCTCTGCGTCTTTCACTATAAGGGTAGCAGTGCTGCGCCCTAGTGGTACATAGAAGTGCACGGTGTTAATTTCGGCCAGGCTGGGAATGGGATGACGAAACGATTTATTTTATGAAATGTTGCTGTGGGTGATTGTTTTATCATCGATATTGTTAACCTCTTTGAATACAGCTTACTTGCAAAATATTTGCAATTATTATCACAGTAATGACGTTATTCCAGAAATCGTATATTTTCTTCACGGAAATGGAAACATCCTTCCGGATGTGACGTGGCGTTACAACATGGCTGATTTGAGAACCAAACAGACAAGTCGATAAAAGAAAACCATGTCCTTTTCATTATTTAGAGAGAAGCTAGATATCGGCGAAATACGCTGAATTACGTCACAAGGACAATGACTTCGGAAGTGGAAAACGGGCACTGTACGAAACACGTCCAACTCGGAGTAACTGGTGAAAAGCTTGCAGGGGTTGGATGTGGCAGTACTACACGCGGCATATGTGTGAAAGGCAAAGTTGGCTGGCAGTGTCTTCTCGCTCCTGTATTTTTTGCACAGCACACCAGTGCATACCATCTCACTGCACCCCGTCTGGCCAGCGGATTTCCCTAATTTTGATGCCCAGAACTCGGTACACACTAATCCATTTGGTACTCCCTTGTCGACGTATCCACCGCCATCTCCCGCGGCTCGGGAATTCCGCCTGGGGAAACGGCTGGAGTGGTGCTGTGTCCACTTTCAGTACGCAGCGCAACAACAACGCACAACAGACTACGGCCAACGCACCAACGGCCAGAGCTAACTATCAGCACACAGATGTTGTTATTTATTGTATTGTTTACGATGTGTCTAACTATTGATAAGCCTTAACCATAGCTAAGAATGTTTGAGATAAAGCAACCATGACAGGCCTGTTACAGTGATGATTATGAAAAAGTGCCTTAGTGGTGCTGCTAATGTTCAAACCAATAAGCTCATCTTGCTATAGGCCTGGCTTGCTAAAGACTCCAACCTAGGCATATTAACATTTTTGAAACAAGGAATTTGCCTCTTGAAGGACAATAACCGTCATCAATGAAATCAGTCGTTGGCGAAGTCCTGTGGCTCATTTGGTAGAGATGGTGCCTTGCGCATCGAGCGCCAGGGTTGTGGGTTTGATCCCCATCGGGGGACGCAGTACAGAAAATCATAATGAACAACGTTTTTACTCACGCAAGATAAAGCATCTGCTAAATCAGGTGGTTCCCAAACTTTGGGTCGGCACTTTGGTCCACTCAAATATCACATGAATTCACATTGAGACATGGCAAAGTGTATATAATTCCAAGAACAATGTCCTTAAAACGGCAACATTTTCTTTGCACCACAATGACAAAATGTGTAGTGAATTGCAGGATAATTGCTTTCAACCCTGCAAAATTCTCTCCCAACAACAAGAGGGTGTGAACAGTTTGTGTCATGAACATTGCTTGTGCCACAGACTAGACATGGCGTCGTGCACGCACAGGGGTGGCCTGGGGATTCCTCAACGCTGGAAAGGGGGTTCCGATGGAAAGAGTTTGGTTAACCCCTGGCGTTCTGCTAAATGATAAAAATGTAAATGTGTTGTTGTGTTTGCAGGTCGAGAATACAGTATCCCTCTCCTCTTTCAAGGTTCATGGCTGAAATGGTGGATTTTCTTACATTCTGTTTCCTTATCAATAAAGCTACTATTATTCTCACGCATCATGCATCTTGAGTGGGATGAAAGTGATGTTTTAGTTTAATACAAATGTTCTGTTCTTCTATTCCTATAGTGCTGTCCTTTAGCACCAGAGCTCTATTGGGGCCCCTCTATGGGGCCCCTTATTGGGCCCCTGATCAAAAGTAGTGCACTACAGGGATAGTATTTTTATTTCAACATTCTAGAAATTGCATATGTTTTGACTCCATCGGTGACTGGTAAAGAATTAGTCCAATGCGTGCATACGCTTACTGTATATATAGTTTATGATTGAATAATAACTTTGTAGCATGCCATACTGTATATATAGTTATGATTGAATAATCATTTGTAGCATGCATACCTTATTGTTATATAGTATGATTGAAGACATCATTTGTAGCGTGCATTCTACTGTAATATATTAAGAAGATCCATTTGTGCATGCATATCTACTGTATATATTAATGGAAGAATCATTTGTAGCATGCATATCTTACTGTATATATAGTTATGATTGAAGAATCATTTGTAGCATGCATACCTACTGTATATATAGTTATGATTGAAGAATCATTTGGTAGCATTGCATACCTACTGTATAATATAGTTATGTCTTGAAGAATCATTTGTAGCTACTGCATACCTACTGTAATACTATAGTTATGATTGAAGATCATTATGGTCAGCATGCATACCTACTGCTATATATAGTTATTGATTGAAGAATCATTTAGTAGCAGTGCCATACCTACTGTATATATATGTTATGATTGAACGAATCATGCTTGTAGCATGCATACCTACTTGTATGAATATAGTTATGGATTGAAGAATCATTTGCTAGCATGCATACCTACTGTATATATTAGTTATGATTGTAGAAATCATTTGTAGCATGCATACCTCCTGTATATATATAGTTATGATTGAAAGATCATTTGCAGCATGCATACCTACTGTATATATAGTTATTGATGAAAGATTCATTTGTAGCATGATATACCTACTGTATATATAGTTATGATTGAGGAATCATTTGTAGCATGCATACTACTGTATATATAGTATGATTGAAAATCATTTGTAGCGTGCATAACTACTGTCATATATTATGAAGAATCATTTGTAGCATGCATAGCATACCTCTGTATATAGTCATGATTGAAACAATCATTTGTAGCATCGCATAACTACTGTATATATAATGATTGGAAAATCATTTGTAGCATGCATAACTACTGTATATATAGTCATGATTGAAGAATCATTTGTAGCATGCATAACTACTGTATATATTAATGAAGAATATTTGTAGCATGCATAGCATACCTACTGTATATAGTCATGATTGAAGAATATTTGTATTTTTCTTTCAGGACATTTCCAAGTTTGCATGCATTTCATTGTGGAGGAAATAGATGAAGACACGTCCATGGAAGAACTACAGAAGATGATGCTGGTCGCCCTGGTCTACCGGATACTAGTGTGTTTCTATGAGGTCAGGTGACAAATCAAACTGCTACTATGAACAGAAATACATGAATGTTTTTATTTTCTGCTTAAATGTCTCTGGGCTGTGAAATGACCCTTGACTGTTTTTGTCCTGAATTGCAGTGTGGTGTCTGTCTGTCCGAAGTTGCAGTGTGCTGATGTTTCTGTCTTTGTCCTGAAGTTGCAGTGTGCTGATGTTCTGTCTTTGTCCTGAAGTTGCAGTGTGCTGATGTTTCTGTCTTTTCCTGAAGTTGCAGTGTGATTTGTTTTTTACTATTTGATATGGATTCTGTGTATTTTATCATGTTTCTCCTCTCTGTCTGCAAATACAAGTTCCCTCTGTTGATAGTACGGTTTTATTGATTGATTGTCTCCTGTCAGATTGTGTGTATCTGGGGAGCAGGGGCGCCACTCCGGGGAAGTTTCTCATTGGTCTCAGAGTGATCAGCTGTGATTCCTCGTCTGGTTCAACCAACCGGGTCCTCGTGGTGCCTGCCACTAAACGTCACTCTCTCTGCGTAAGTAGTGGATCACACCAACACCAACCCTCATCAATCCACGTGTTGTGAAATAATAAACCAGCTCATTTGGTTTTTGACACTTGATTTTTGAAGTGGTGATGAGGTGAAACATGACAATCTGCCATTAGATGAAGTCCCTTGATGTTCTGTCATCTGCTGTTTTTCTATCATCTCCGTGACTTTCACACGTCTTGTTCCTGTGTCCCTCTTCAGATCGACAGTCCGAGCCTTGAACAAAAACTTCTCCATTGCCTTCTTGTTCCCAGCCTTCATCACGGTCTTCTTCTTCCAACACAACAGGACTGTGTATGACATGGTGGCTGGCACTATCGTTGTCAAGCGCACCGGAGCCAGATGACCATTCTGATTGGTAAGGCAAGCTAAAGCCTGGTGACCATTCTGATTGTTAAGGCCAAGCTAAAGCCTGGCTGGGACCTGGCTACTATTTTATTTGAAGGGTACATGTTGCTCTCAACCCTGCAGTACAGAGGAGGCTGGTGAGGGGAGGACGTTCATAATAATGGCTGGAGTGGAGTGAATGGAATGGTATCAAACACATATAAACCATAAATTCCGTTCCATCCATTACAGTGAGTCCGTCCTCCGATTGAAAGTGACACCACTACTCCAGCACTAAGGCAGCCTAGTGTCACTAGGCTATGGGGGAGACAACTGAACTGGGCACACTCTGCAAAAACGATGAGGGGAGGCGAAAGCTCTGCATAAGCCTGAAGACAGAAAATCCAGTATGACATCATCAGTATCTAGGTCCCTCTCACAGCTCTTCTATATGACGTCAGAGTTTCTAGAACCATCTCTTGTTTCTCAACTACTGTACTCTGGTTGTTTTCAGAGGAGGAATACGTTCTACCTTTTTAGATTTGTGCAATGGTAGTATGCAAATTAGCACCGATCAGTTAGGAAGCACTGAGGAATCAACTTTTTTCAGGAGAAGTTATTAAATGTATTAATTTAATTGCCTTTGGTTTTCAAAATTAATTAAATTAAAATGTAATATCTAGGATGAGGACGTGGAAGACGGGAGAATAGTTATTTAGTAGTTTTAGCCTATCAGCATATTGATGCAGTTTTATAATTTGGCTTATTTTAAGATATTGCTTGGTAAACAATCCAACACTCCTGAATCACAACATGCTAATGGTTTGGTTGACATTGCCCTCGCGTCTCACTGCACTATGGGTAGATTATTGTCTAATCATTATCTGGTTACAACTAGACACTTCTTTGGTTGTCATCAGACTATAAAATAGCTTTATTTTGGATCTGTTACAATAACAGAACACCTGGGCTGATTCAGTATAAATTTTCACGTGTATTATCTCAATGCTCAAGAGGATATTTATTTAACCTTTAACCAGGGCAAGTCAGTTAAGAACAAATTCTTATTTACAATGACGGCCTACCCCGGCCAAGCCCTAACCCGGGCGAAGCTGGGCCCATTGCGCGCCGCCCTATGGGACTCCCAATAACGTCCGGTTGTGATACAGCCTGGAATCGAACCAGGGTCTGTAGTGACACCTCCAGCACTGAGATGCAGTGCAATAGACCGCTGCGCCACTCAGGAGCCCCATATGACGTGTTTCAGTTGATTTACTATCTGATCTAACATGGAAAAACACATTTGTTACTTAGGACTGTATTTATGTTTGGAACTTCCGTCGTAATTGAATCGCTTCTAAATTATTCCTTAAACTTTGTAACATGAAATACTTGACCAAATACCAGAAAGCTGGAGTGAGTGGCATGTTGTTGTCCATCACTTCATTAAGCAGTTTTACCACAGCCTGCAGGAATGAACCTCAACAAGTATTAAGGGGTAAGTTAATGATTGGTCTCATCTTGTTGTCTAAATGTCCATGACCCATTTAGCCACGGAGATGAAAACATTTTGAGTGCTTCAAGCGGACCGTATTATGATTGTGTCTGTCAGTAAATACTACTACCATATGAGGTGCCAATAGGCTTTCAATTCTGGACATTTCCCAAAATTCACAGGTTTTCCAGAAATTCCAGTTTGAAGATTCCCAAATTCTGAAGGGAATACTTTAGCAGAATTTCTGAAAAAAAACGGTGAATACCTGAATATTGAGTCCAAATGTTTTTCAGAATTAGATGTCGGCTAACTATGATTCTAATTTCTGTTTGTGTTTTAAGTCCAAAGTGACAGGATTGCCTGTCTTCCTAACATGTTACCTTTCCATGGTTGTCATTTGATATATTTGCCTTGATTATAGAATATAAGTACTACAGAATTGCTATACATTTGTTAAAGTACAGTAACAGTATAAAGCCCGGTATAAAATGTAAGTAATTCAAAAACTCTCTTAATTCAGTTGCTAGGCTACATCTAATACCATGGGATGATAGTACACTATTGATGTATTTTATTTGCAATTTTATACATTAATTTATGAAATATGTTTGTGTACTAATTATTTTATTTTAGTAAATGAGCTTGGTGTATTAGTTGGAATTGTCAGCACATTTCGGTGTTGAATTTGCACTTTTTATGGATTTAATTCACATGAATAAAATATTTGATCATTATTTTACAGAGAATGGGATTCAAATTTCATGGAACAGTCATGGCAACTGTTTCAGTTTCCTTGGCGTCTGTGTGATGATATCGATCTGTACCAAAGCATTCTGTTATGAAGTGTAATCAACCCAACAATACCATGACATATTGTACTGGCAAATGGAGACCACTGGATCACTCAGGGCGTCCCGAACGGTGCAGCCTATGGGCCCTGGTCACCGAGTGAACTATCCTGGCTAAATAAATACATTGATTGGCTAGACCCCTTAGCTAGTTCTGCCATGCAACAACACACCAGTGTTGCATTATTCCAGACTGGTCTACAGTGTATTGGTCTTGTCTCGACGTTGGATAAGTTTAAAATCTCAATGATTCAGGAAKATGTTATTCTTGTTATTCACTAGGGATAATGATGATTAGCAAGATGATTCAATTCTATCAAAAATATTTGTAATTTTGGTATAGAATTSTGGAATTTTTGTTTGTGTATAAATTATTTGGCAACAARAATTTAAAAAACGAACTTRTTGAATATAAAAATCCACTGCATGATGACGTAGTGCACACAAAATGTAAATTTTCGCTTAAGTTTTCACGTACCGAATAAAAATCTTAAATTCAATGTGTTGCCATTGCGTTTTCAACTCTACGGATAGTTTTGTCACAAACACTGTTGCGCTAAATAGCAAATGTGCGTACTTCTGGCCTTGGCACGTGCGCTCTAGTCAACTGTTCGAAGATACTTTGCGGGTAGTCTACATTTATGAAATTATTATGAATAAGATTGAGAATATTTTTTTTCCAAACGTCAGTCAAGCATCGATCACGTCACCAGAATCAGACCCTCGATATTTATTGGAAAGGTGCATCCTTTACCACCCAGTAAAACTGGAACGAACCGGCATGAACACTAACGTCGTTTTTAACTAATTACTCACAGATCGATAGCGCTAGAAAACGTATTTTATGACAAAGAATGTATATGCCCTCTACTATTAGCAACTGTAATTTCGTTTCTAGAATAAATGACAAAAAATCGAATAGACCAAGAACGGAATTTCAGCAAAATTATGCAGCCTGGTCTCAGAGCATTTCGTATTATTCTGTACGTTTTCAGACGGGGCGGGAGAAACACAGCCTTGGGATGAAATTAACAGCTGGCGAGAAGTGCACAATATCTGTCTTATTTCCATATTTCTGTTTAGTAATGCTTGTTACTTGAGTTCTGTTTTTATGAGTGGTAATGAAGAATAATTTTGTGCATGCATAGCATACCTACTGTATATAGTCATGATTGAAGAATAATTTTATTTTTTCTTTCAGGGACATTTCCAAGTTTGCCATGCATTTCATTGTGGAGGAAATAGATGAAGACACGTCCATGGAAGAACTACAGAAGATGATGCTGGTCGCCCTGGTCTACCGGATACTAGTGTGTTTCTATGAGGTCAGGTGACATAATCAAACTGCTACTATGAACAGAAATTAACATGGAATGTTTTATTTTTCTGCTTAAATGTCTCTGGGCTGTGAAATGACCCTTGACTGTCTTTGTCCTGAAAGTTGCAGTGTGCTGATGTTTTCTGTCTTTGTCCTGATTGCAGTGTCTATGTTCTGTCTTTCCTGAAGTTGCAGTGTGATTTGTGTTTTAACTCTTTGATATGGATTCTGTGTATTTGATCATGTTTCTCCTCTCTGTCTGCAAATACAAGTTCCCTCTGTTGATAGTACGGTTTTATTGATTGGTTGTCTCCTGTCAGATTGTGTGTATCTGGGGAGCAGGGGGCGCCACTCCGGGGAAGTTTCTCATTGGTCTCAGAGTGATAAGCTGTGATTCCTCTGTCCTGGTTCAACCCAACCGGGTCCCGTGGTGCCTGCCACTAACGTCACTCTCTCTGCGTAAGTAGTGGATCACACCAACACCAACCCTCTCATCAATCCACGTGTTGTGAAATAATAAACCAGCTCATTTGGTATTTGACACTTGATTTTTGAAGTGGTGATGAGGTGAAACATGACAATCTGGCCATTAGATGAAGTCCCTTGATGTTCTGCTCATCTGTTGTTGTTTCTATCATCTCCGTGACTTTCACACGTCTTGTTCTTGTGTCCCTCTTCAGATCGACAGTCCGAGCCTTGAACAAAAACTTCTCCATTGCCTTCTTGTTCCCAGCCTTCATCACGGTCTTCTTCTTCCAACACAACAGGACTGTGTATGACATGGTGGCTGGCACTATCGTTGTCAAGCGCACCGGAGCCAGATGACCATTCTGATTGGTTAAGGCCAAGCTAAAGCCTGGCTGGGACCTGGCTACTATTTAATTTGAAGAGGAGGTACATGTTGCTCTCAACCTGCAGTACAGAGGAGGCTGGTGAGGGGAGGACGTTTATAATAATAGCTGGAGTGGAGTGAATGGAATGGTATCAAACACATGGGAAACCATCAATTCCGTTCCATCCATTACAGTGAGTCCGTCCTCCGGTTGAAAGTGACACCACTACTCCAGCACTAAGGCAGCCTAGTGTCACTAGGCTATGGGGAGACAACTGAACTGGGAACCACTCTGCAAAAAACGATGAGGGGAGGCGAAAGCTCTGCATAAGCCTGAAGAACAAAATACAGTATGACATCATCAGTATCTAGGTCCCTCTCACAGCTCTTCTATATGACGTCAGAGTTTCTAGAACCATCTCTTGTTTCTCAACTACTGTACTCTGGTTTGTTTTTCAGAGGAGGAATACGTTCTACCTTTTTAGATTTGTGCAATGGTAGTATGCAAATTAGCACCCGATCAGTTAGGAAGCACTGAGGAATCAACTTTTTTACTCCCACAAGAGTAAGGATTACGTCATGATTTCATTAACTGGAATTATTATTGTGATGATACTCGTGATTCTCCCGTTCGTGTGAGTTTTGTCAAAAATTAATTAAATTAAATGTAATTATCTAAGGATGGGACGGGATTATCAGTGTGATAAGACCCGGGGAGATAGTTATTCTATGATAGTATATGTTCAGCCCTATTAGCATGATTATGGAAATGGACAGTTGATTGTTATACCATTCTTTGGCTTATTTTTTAAAAAGATAAAAATAGCTGTGGTAACAATCCTCAACAGCTCCATTAGAATTCAACAACCATAGCTCTAAATCGCGTTATGGATTGAGCATGTACGTCGGAATCACGGCTGGGCCGGTGCTCCCCGATGAGGGACTGCGGAAAGCAAGGTCATACAAGGCTGCACCTATGGGTTTTAGGATTATCTGTCTATATCTATTTATTCTGGAGTTTAACATAACTAGTACACTTCATTTGGGTTTTGCTCATCCAGACTAATAAAATAGCTTTATTTTGGATCCTGTTAACGCACTAACAGAAACAGGCCTGGTGTCTGAATTCAGTATAAGAGTCTTAATTGGTGTTATCTCAAGAACATCGATATTGCACTATCCATATAGAGGATATTTATTAGACCTTTAACCATGGGCAAGTCAGGCATATAAAAACAATATTCGGTTTTATTTAAGAGCAATGACCGGCCTAAGACGGCTCGACCGGAGCTCGCAACAACCATACACGCTAGCAGCGGGGCCTGAGTGTATGCTAGCCGGCTGCGGCAGTGTAGAGCACGGGCTACGCCGCTCTAACCGGACTTTGCGGCACCCAATAAAAACGTTCGCGAGTTTGTGATACCAGCCTGAGAAAGTCGACCAAGGAGAATTGCTGCTATTGTTGACATTCCCTGCCTCAGACAACTTGAGATGCAGAAGATGATATAGAGCTGGCTTGCAGCCACCACGGACAGGACCGAGCAAGCCACCCATAATGACGTGTCTTATCAGATTTGATTATATCTGATCTAACATGGAAAAACACATTTTGTTACTTAGGACCTTAGTAATTTAATGTTTGGAACTTCCGTCGTAAATTTGAATCGCTTTCTCTAAATATCTGACCTTAAAACTTTGTAACACTCGGAAGGGTATTACCTTCGAACCAAAATACCAGAAAAGACCACTCTGGAGTGAGTGGCATTGTTTGTCTCAGGTCACTAATACATTAAGACTAGTGGGTTATAAGCCTGAAACAGCTCTGGCAGTGAATGAAACTGCAAGTAATGTAATGTCAAGGTTGGCTCAAGTTTGGAATAAATGAATTGGCTCTCATCTTGTGATTGTCCTAATTTTAATAGATTACTCGATCGACGCCATTATATGAGCCACGGATGTATGAAAAAATCATTTTGATGGGATAGCTTCAAAGTGTAACCGCGTATTATGATGACCATAGTGTCGGGTACCAGTTAATTTTGGCATTGGGGAGCCAGTGGAGGTATGTAGGTGCGCATATATAAAGGCATGGTTGCTAATAATTGTGTGAGAGCAATTTGTCCCTCGCAAAATTTCACATATGTGTAATTTGTCCACGCACACTACCCAGTTTGAAGAGGCTTCCCAAAGTTCAGGGACGTGGAAGGAGGTAATAGGAGCGAGAGCAAGATAGTAACGTCGGGAATTCACATATAAGCATGCAGAATGGGTTTCTGGAAATAACAACGGTGGGAAAAAAAAGCCTGGGTATATGAAGTCCAAAATAGTTTTTTTCAGAATTAAAGATGTTCGGGCCCTTAAACTTGATAATCAAGTAACTACATGTTATCGTCTCTGTTGTTTATGTTCCCAAAGTAGACTAAATGGATTTCGAAATAGTCTATGCCTCACAATGATCAAAGACACTGTTTCCTATGGATAAAGAGTCATTTTTCTAAATTTATTATTTTATGTATATTGGGCCCTGGATTTATATATAGGACCATTATAAGTTTACTGTGCTACAGTATTGCTATCATATGAATAATGGTAATTTCGTGGATCACCAGTACTTAGTTAAAGTATTGCAGTAACAGTTATATTAAGAGGGACGAAAATGGCCCCAGTAAAACAGGGAAATATTGTTTATATGGTATATTTCTCAAGATAAAATGTTAATAACTCGGTCTTAATTTCAGATTAGCAAATGTACTATCACACTATTCTTAATACTCACGAGCGCATAGTAATGGAGTACAGTATGACTATTGCAACCATAAGTATTATTATTTGCAACTTATGGTAATTACATTGGATTATTACTGAATAATGTTTCTGAACATGTACTAAAATTATGCTTCCTTATTTTGTAGAATATGAGCTTGGTGTATTAGTGTGAACTTGTCAGCACATTATCCGGTGTGTGAATATCTTGCCACTTTTTTATGGATTATTA
The DNA here is from genome assembly GCF_002910315.2 of Salvelinus sp. IW2-2015. Classification (NCBI taxonomy): domain Eukaryota; kingdom Metazoa; phylum Chordata; class Actinopteri; order Salmoniformes; family Salmonidae; genus Salvelinus; species Salvelinus sp. IW2-2015. Next base: position 21,795 of record NW_019945913.1, on the reverse strand, counting down.
TTCACATGAATAAAACCATGATTGATCATTATTTTGGAGACAGATGAGATATAGGGAATTATCAAATATTTTGCAATGGAATCATCATAGGCAAGACAGCTGTCAGGTGTTCCTTAGGGCGTCTCTGTTGTGATGCATTATTAAAGAGAGAATTCTCGTACCCAAAAGCATTCTGCTTATGAAGTGTAATCAACCCCAACATACCATGACATATTGTACTGGCAAATGGAGACCACTGGATCACTCAGGGCGTCCCGAACGGTGCAGCCTATGGGCCCTGGTCACGAGTGAACTATCCTGGCTAAATAAAATACATTGATTGGCTAGACCCCTTAGCTAGTTCTGCCAATGCAAACAACACACCAGTGTTGCATTATTCCAGACTGCGTCTACAGTGTATTGGTCTTGTCTCGACGTTGGATAAGTTTAAAATCTCAATGATTCAGGAAGATGTTATTCTTGTTATTCACTAGGGATAATGATGATTGCAAGCGATGATTCAATTCAAAATATTTGTAATTTTGGTATAGAATTGTGCGAATTTTTGTTTGTGTATATTAATTTTGGCAAACAAGAATTTAAAAAACGAACTTGTTCTGAATATAAAAATCCACTGCAATGACTTGACGTGTGCACACAAAATGTTAAATTTTCGCTAAGTTTTCACGTACCGAATAAAAATCTAAATTCAATGTGTTGCCATTGCGTTTTCAACTTCTAGGATATGTTTTGTCACAAAACACTGTTGCGCTAAATAGCAAATTTGTGCTGTTCACACTATGCATGGGTACCTTTAGGCTACGTATGCGCGCTCATTATAATGCTCAGGGATCTAATTCATTGTTAGCAGTCTGCGAGACAGAAGTATACTTTGTGCGCGGCGGATGAGTTTAACGAGATAGTCTATGCAGGTTATGAAACGTTATTATGGACTAAGATTTGAGAAATTGAGGTGTTTTTTTCAAAACGCGCGACGTATCAACATGCATCGATTCAGCGATGTCAGAGAGCTAGATCAGATGGCCTTACGATAAAGGTAATTTCTCATGGAATAAAGCGTGCAGTTGCGCGTTGTCACCACCAGCGCAGGTAGAAAACTGGATTGGTACGATACCGGCATGAGACAGTAAACGTCGTCTTTTGTAAACTAATGTACTGACACAAGATCGAGTAATAGCGGCTAGAAAAACGAGTATTTGGAACTGACAGAAGAGAAATGGTATAACGAGTGCCCTCGTTCTATTAGCAACTGTGTAAATTTGCGTATAATGTTTCCATAGTGAATAGAATATTGGACAAATAAAATCGAAATTAGATGCCAAGGAAGAAAGGAATGGTTCACAAATTATCTTGAGGGCATGTCTGGTTCGTCTAGAGTAATGAGATTCGAGAGATTCACTCTTACTCGTTCGACTAGCTGAGCTCTTCACAGACAGCGAGGGTTCAGAATGATTGATATTAAGCAGACAGCCTTGGGCATGAAGATTAAACAGACTATGTCAGTGCTGTAGAAGCGTTGCGACAAATATCATCGACGCTTGATCATACTTTGCCAGTATTTCTGTTTAGTATAATTTAGAGCTGCGTGTTACTCTTATCGGATTCATCGAGATGCTGGCTCAAGCACACGAGTGCTATACTAGTCAAGCACCATCATTGTCAGATCGTGTTGTAGTCCTGATGTTATCGAATATATAGTTGTACCTATCACGGTAGCTATACGGCTGAAAAAAATGGAAAAGAATTGTTAGTCTGTGTGAGGAAACAATGAGACATTGCATACTTCCCAATAGCAATGCTTTACGAGGCACAGTGTATCTGCGGCAAACCACAATTGCCTTACAATATAATCAGACTAAAATGGATCACATAACAGCTATAATTAACCATCATTTTTCTCATCTCACTTTAATGGAAATGTTGAAGTCAGAAAGAGACATATTCACTTTCTTCTCCATTAACAATTTCGCCATTGAACTATTTCATAGCTTAGAAGCCCAATCAGGCGTCCCTTGTCAGATGTCCTAATCTAAGCCAATCCAGCGTGTCCTTAGTGCATGAAGCACTCGCTCAGTGTGGTGGTAAATAATACATTATTTATTATTTGTCACAAACAGCAATCAATCTCTAAGGTTTATCAGGCTATTGTTACCATTGCCTTGACAACAAGGTAGATTAATCGCCCACAGGAATCAGTTACAAGCTTATTGTGACATATCTGGTTGTGTTGAATAAACGATGAAGTGGCTACTTTCATCGATATCTCGACTAGAAAGCTTTGTGAGACAGGCTGATTCGATGCTAGTGTATCAATTCGAACAGTTAAGGCATTAATGTTATAGGATGTATTTATGATGCAGTATGTGGAAAGATGGTATTGATATGTGCCAGCAAGCAAAGAATGTGTCAGTAGTGTACTATTGTATAGATATTGTACGGCTTGATATAGAAACATGCATATCATTAACGTGAGAAACATTGGTGGATTAATGATACAATACATTTTAAGCTGAAATACGTACAGCTATCTTACTATAGGATTTCCAAGTCATCAAAGTGTACATTGTGTTAGACTGTGTGTAAGTGGTCTCACCATTTAGCCGTGAGACACAGATGGCTCTCCCCGTAACTGATCTCGTTCCAGGCTAGTGTGTCACACTAGCGATTACAAGAAGATTCGAGCTGCAGGGAGACTGCAGAAAAATCATCTAACTACTAGACTCAGCTGGTGAGCTGTTAACTCAAATGACAAAGATTAAACTAAATTCGTCATCCGGAACTGGGAAATTTGGAGCGGTTCTAGTTGAAGAAAACGGAGCTGCCAATACAAACACAGAATATTCCATTATATATTAGGGAAGTTCTGCGGTACCTAACTTGTCTATGATGTCTTTCACCCGGACGCTGTTATTGATTTGAGCGCTCTGTGTATGTAATATCACATCATGCGAACTGCTGTTCAATGACTGTTATTAACCTATGTAGGTTCCTCGAGAGTTCCCAAGACAACGCACACACACACCATGAATAGCCAGCATGATAACTTGAAACCTAATGCTGTCATTTAGGCTACACTAGAGGGTGTTTTAAGCTCATAAAATTACGTTGTTAGTGGAACTGTAACAAATCCGTTATAGTAATGCGATAAACTCACACAGCTTTATTCAGCGCAATAAAGCCACTATAGTATATTGTCTATGTAAGTAACTTTCAGCAAGAAGATCATGTCGGAACTGGGGCTGTTTGTTGGCAGTCAGGAGTCATACGCCTATCCTACCGTCATTAAAGTGTCTAGTGCTATGCTTCTCATGTACTGTTTATGTATTTCTAGAGAAGCAATACGGAGGCCGTGTTTACTTGTGTCACCACCATCGTTATTCGCTCCTGTGCTTTTCCGTTTGCACGGGATTAATTATTGAGGTTTGTGTTATTATGGTTTAGACTAAATAAACATGGTTTCCCGGGTCGTGGTGGGGGACCACACACCATATCATCGTGTAACTCCCAAGTTTACTTTGATATGATGGTTATCATATCAATATTTGC
>NW_019945913.1:14123-18224 GCF_002910315.2 Salvelinus sp. IW2-2015 | reverse complement strand
CAACACATGTACTATCAGCCATCATTTCATGTTTGTATCGAGTTCAAATATTCATGCTATAGGTTAAAAATGTATGAAAATGTACCATGCATCACACATCGCAATGTTGCGCAAACACAACAATTTGCCTTACAATATGAATCAGACTAAAATGGATCAACATAACAGCTATATTAACCATCATTTTCTCATCTCACTTTAATGGGAATGTAGTAAGATAATTTTTCTCCATTTTCCATGACTATTCATGCTAAGCAATCAGGTCCTTGTCAATCCAATCTAAGCCAATCCAGCTGTCCTTGTCATGAACACCCTCGTGTGTTGATAAAATAAACATATTTATTATTTTCACAAACAGCAAACTCATCAGGTTTATCACATTTTCATTGCTTGACACAAGGTAATTAACCCCCAGAATCATAAAAAATATATATTTTAAAAAACGATAACCTGTCGATAAAAGCTTATGTGAGAAGCTGATTCATCAAGTCAATTGATTAAGGCATAATTCTAATGATATATAGAATTTTCGAACATTCAGTCACTTGTTGATATTTCGCATTATAAAAGCAATATCAACTAGAGAAGACTGTGTTAAAACATTTACCCAATTTTATTCCAGGTCATCAGTTAACATTGTGTACTTTCGTCCCACCCATCTCTCCTGTAACTTCTCCCAGGCTAATGCCACGTTCAAAAGAACTCAGAACTCAGAAATCTCTAACTACTGACTCACTGGGAACTCAACAAAATAAACTATCCCCGACTGGGAAAAATAGTTTTTGAACGGTCATCAAACACAGAATTTCAATAGGGAATTCGGTCCTCTTTCTAGAGCTCCGACTTTTTGACCTGAAGATCATGGACGTCATGACTTGCACTTGTAGTTTTCAGAGTTCCACAACGCAACACAACACCCAGAATAGCCAGATGAATCTTGAAACCTATGCTGTCATTTAGTCACTAGAGGGTTAAGAAAATTACGTATGTTAGGAACCTAAACAACTAAACACAACTCTACAGCTCAAAACCACTTTTTGTTGATAACTTAGCAAAACATGGTCGGACTGGGCTGTTTTTTTTGCAGGGAGCTCGTCCTCCATTAGTTACATGCTTCTGTCTTATCTGAGAAAATGGGCGTGTTACTTTCACCCATGTTACTTTCGTCCCGGCTTTCCCTTCATAATTTGTTTTATTTTAGACTAATAAACATGGTTTCCAGAAGAGTCGAGGGGAACCAAGAGAGGGAGAGAGAGAACCAGAGCAAAAAGGTGGTTCCACTGCCATTTCTAGCATAATTAATTTGACCAACAAAATAATGTCCCACCATGTCGAAATTTTACATTTTCTGTCGGCATTTGTAAAATTGTACCAAAACTTCCTCTTTCCATCMCTTCTTTTGAATACGCTATGRCTTTAYTGGCATWACACCTGTGGATGGAAATGTGGTTAATGAGGACTTTTCTTTCCAAGACAAATTCCATTTGACAAATAAAAATATTCCATAATAATATCCATAATAACTTCATCATGTAGACTAGCCTACCCGTACTGTGTCTGCCAGCTGTTGGCTAGAGAGCACGTGCCAAGACCAGAGGAGGCACATTTTCTATTCAACGCAGCAGTTTTTGTGACCAAACTTTTGGTAGAGTTTAAAATGAGATGGAAACACATTGACCTTTAGATWTTTATTCGGTACATGAAAACTTTAGAGAAAAAGTACATTTTATGTGCACTACATCATCATGCACTGATTTYTATCCGCAACAAGTCAGTTGGGTGGAAACACACCACTMGTGGGAAAATTAGCATATTTTCTTTATGTGAATTTTTGAATATTCACATATATGTACATGAAAATGAATGGTAACCTAGCATGGTAACCTAGCAACCAGTTTGTCTTGTCAGGTTGCACCAGTGTGTTTCCCCGTTCTCAAGTTTTTTTTGTTTCTAGTTCTCCCGGTTCTGACCTTTCTGCCCTTCCTGAGCACAGTGTCCTCTACTCCGACAATTAATCCACACATAAAACGGCCAACCGAATCGTTTCTAGTCATCTTTCCTCCTTCCAGGCTTTTTCATCTTTGAACTTATATGGTGATCGGCATCTAAACTTTCATAGTATTACACGACGACCGGCAAAACAGTTTGTCTTTCAATCACCCATGTGGGTATAACCAATGAGGAGATGGCACGTGTGTACCTGCTTCAATAAACCAATGAGGAGATGGGAGAGCAGGACTTTCAGCTCGATCTGCGTCAGAAATAGAAAGGAGTTCTATTTTAGCCCTTGGCATCGCAGACGCTCGTTGGCGCGCGCTAGCAGTGTGGGTGCAATTTTTGAATAACATGGATTTCTAAATGTATTTTGCCAACGCTCGCAACGTGTCCGGTCTGGTCAGCATGTAACGATTTTAGAGATGAGGAAAGGGCCGATAAAACTGGGGGAAAGTTTACAGGACCCTCACCTTGTCAGAATCTATCTGAATATTTCCTGCAGGGAGGAGACAGTGGAGCGATGGAATTCACATTTCTCTGCTTTCACAAAAAGCTGGTTCTCCAGGAGACGCTGGAGGACTGGAGAACGTGCTCTTGAGCTGAACGGGGGGGGGGGGGGGTGAGGACACGAAAAGGTTCAACATGTCATGGAGCACATCGTTGACCAGGAACTGGAATACTGCGGGAGCGTTGGTCAGTCCAAATGGCATCACAAGGTACTCGTAGTGCCCGCTAGCCGTGTTTAAGGCTGCCTTCCATTCATCTCCTTTCCCATATCCGAACAGATGGTAAGCGTTTCCAAAGGTCCAACTTCGAGAAGAGAGAGTCCTCAATGTACCCTGCCATCGTCTTGGTCCGTAGGCTGTGTTGTGCCCGGGAGAAGGTCAATAGCGCAGTAGGGTCGATACGGAGGAAGAGATGAGGCTGGGCTTTGTTGAAAACCTCCCGGAGGTCCTGGTACTCCGCGGGACAGCGGAGAGATTCAAGGCTTTTCCCAAACCCGCAGGAAGACATCCCAGGGCAGGCTGCGCCAACTTCAGACAATGCATGTGGCAGAACGGGTTCCAACCCATGATAGAACCAGTAGCCCAGTCGATCAGAGGATTGTGCCTCTGGAGCCATGAAAACCCAAAACCACAAGTACAGTACATAAGGAGATTCGATGAGCAGGAACTGCATAGACTCACTGTGATTATCTGACACTCGCAGGTTGGTAGGAAGCGTATTCTGGGTGACTCTGCCAATAGAGCGCCCACCAGCGCTCTCATCCATGGGAACAGAGAGGGTTGTGCTACGACACCAGGGTCCATAAAGCTCTCCTCAGCCCCAGAGTCAATGAGCACCCGGAGAGATTTGGACCGGTCACCATTCAACAGGATAGCATGGAGAGGGGTGAGAGTAATGGGAGATTGGAAACTCCTCGTACGGCTCACCAGCGTACTTGTACCTACTGATGAGCCTGTGCTCAGGAAGGGCAGAAAAGGTCAGAACCGGGAGAACTAGAAACAAAAAAAACTTGGAAACGGGGAAACACACTGGTGCAACCTGACAAGACAAACTGGTTGCTAGGTTACCATGCTAGGTTACCATTCATTTTCATGTACATATATGTGAATATTCAAAAATTCACATAAAGAAAATATGCTAATTTTCCCACGAGTGGTGTGTTTCACCCAACTGACTTGTTGCGGATAGAAATCAGTGCATGATGATGTAGTGCACATAAAATGTACTTTTTCTCTAAAGTTTTCATGTACCGAATAAATATCTAAAGGTCAATGTGTTTCCATCTCATTTTAAACTCTACCAAAAGTTTGGTCACAAAAACTGCTGCGTTGAATAGAAAATGTGCCTCCTCTGGTCTTGGCACGTGCTCTCTAGCCAACAGCTGGCAGACACAGTACGGGTAGGCTAGTCTACATGATGAAGTTATTATGGATATTATTATGGAATATTTTTATTTGTCAAATGGAATTTGTCTTGGAAAGAAAAGTCCTCATTAACCACATTTCCATCCACAGGTGTAATGCCAGTAAAGCCATAGCGTATTCAAAAGAAGTGATGGAAAGAGAAAGTTTTGGTACAATTTTACAAATGCCGACAGAA
>NW_019945913.1:0-10661 GCF_002910315.2 Salvelinus sp. IW2-2015 | reverse complement strand
TTTTCAATGGGGTTCAATTCCAGAGACAGACGGCCATTGCAAAATATTAATTTTGTGGTCAATTAGCGCAACCATTTCTTTGTGGATTTTGTATGAATGCTTGCTTGGGGTTATTATCTTGCTGGAAGATCTACTTGTGGCCAAGTGTCAGCCTCCTTGCAGAGGCAAAAAACATTTTGGGCTAAAATGTCCTGGTACTTGATAAAGTTTTGTGATGTCATTGACCTTAAAGGGCCCCAGGACCAGTGGAAGTTAAATAGCGCCATAACATCACAGATCCACCACCATATTTTACTGTAGGTATGAGGTACTTTCTGCAGAAGCTTCTGTTTTTTCAACACCCAACCCACTGCTTTCAATACATGTAAAAAAAATATATAATAATACAAAAATAATAGTAAATTGGCAAAATGTTTGTTACAAGGTTTTCATCACAGCGACGATATGCAGAAAAGAATACCCATACCTACTGTAAAATATGGTGGTGGATCTTTGATGTTATGGGGCTATTTCCTTTCCACTGGTCCTGGGCTCTTGTTAAGTCAACAGCATCATGCACATAGGGGGCCATTTGGGGCATGTGAATCAGTGAGAGGCCCTTCAATGTAGTCTCTAGTTGCAGTACCGATTTCACACAACAGAGGGCAGTGTTCAACGCAGCACATTACAACCCAGCATACAATACACAACACAATCCATTGTATTGTACAAGTGGGATTCCAGTGGCAGAAAAATGACATTAGCATGTAGGAAGGCTGCACTATATTTGGAGTAAGGGGTGGAACACCCAGACCATAACCATGACAACAGTAAAACAGTGACAAGGGAGATATGAGATAGCAATCATATCATTATTTCTGTTAAGTTTACTTAATATTTGGGAAGTGACCAAATTCATCAAAATCCACAGAACTCTATCCATGTAATAGGATTCTGATCAAAGTAATGCACTATATAGGGGTGTGGGGGGGGCATACTGTATACTGTATACTGCATACCAATCAGTCATGGTGGGAAAATGACTGATTGGCCCGAAAAGGCTTCTAGAACATTGTGGGGTTAAGTTGTTTAATAAACATTGAACTGTTGCCGGGCAGATCTGTTTTGCTGCTTGGTTCCAAATCAGTGATAAAGTGGAACACTGGAGCGGCAGTTAGCCTGGGCCAGTCAGAGGTGGACAAGCACCTCTCCAGACTCAGCCATTAGCAGTACCACAGAAAAACAACTCTCTACTTTGTCTGTCTGCCCTTGCTTATTACCCTATTCACTAGGCCATTTATTATAATGAAAACAGGGAGATAAATAGATGAAGCAGAGCTTGACATTCATGTAATCTCTCTCGTGGGACAGAAAACTGCTTGTCTTTATATCTTAAACCAAACCTAGAACACGTCCCAAACGGTGACCTATTCCTATAGGGCTATGGTCAAAGGTAGTGTGCTATGTAGGAAATATGGTTCTGATGACTCACTCTCAATGTAACTCCTCTGCTCTATCGTTCACTACATACAGTCTGAAACTGCCACCCTAGAAGTCGTTTGTGGACTTCAAAATGAGGGGCGTCATCAGCGATTGGATCGTCTCTAACCAGTCAGAGTATCAAAGTTGATATTCATGTAGGGCCGCCTCTTGCCCAACCCATTCTTTTCTGGGACCAATCAGAACGGTCAGAATGTGTACGCATTCCAGAAAATCGTCAGGGAGGGAGGTAAATCCAGACTCATCGTGCAGAAGAAAACGATGTGATGGGTAGCCAAGACAAGGAACATGGTGCCATTTTGGGGACCACACCTCCACGGCTTTCTCATCGGTCCTTCTCTTGGAATACACTGAGATTTCTACACAGGAATAGAGAGGCAGACTCTCTCTCCCTACTGTATCTGACAAACAATTTATGGAGGGAAAAATAACAGGTACGGCCAAACACACACATTTTCCAATACATTTATTCATAATTGAACAATCAAAATGGTGCACCATCACTGACAGAACATCAATATCTATTTTAAACTGGCTAATAAATTAAAAATATGTCCATATCTGGAGCCTCGTACAGGCTTGCCTCGGTCCCACAGCTATCACTGTGGAATTCACGATGGAATTCACATTTCTCTGCTTTCACAAAAAGTTGTTCTCCAGGAGACGCTGGAGGTAGTGCTCTTGAGCTGAACGGGGGGGGGGGGGGGTGGCGTGGTAGAAGAACACAAACAGGTTCAACATGTCATGGAGCACATCGTTGACCAGGGCTGGAATACTGCGGGAGCGTTGGTCAGTCCAAATGGCATCACAAGGTACTCGTAGTGCCTGCTAGCCGTGTTAAAGGCTGCCTTCCATTCGTCTCCTTTCCCATATCCGAACCAGATGGTAGGCGTTTCCAAGGTCCAACTTCGGGAAGAAGAGTCCTCAATGTACCCTGCATCATCTTGGTCTCCCGACGAGACGTGTTGTGCCGGGAGAAGGTTGATATCGACCTACGACTGCGCTACGGAGGAAGAGATGAGGCGTCGGGCCTTGTTGAAAACCTCCCGGAGTTCCTGGTACTCCACAGGGGACAGATTCGAAGGCTTTTCCGAAGCCCGCAGGAAGACATCCCAGGGCAGGCTGCGCCAAACTTCAGACAATGCGTGTGGCAGAACGGGTTCCAACCCATGATAGAACCAGTAGCCAGTCGATCAGAGGATTGTGCCTCTGGAGCCATGAAAACCCCAAAACCACAAGTACAGTACATAAGGAGATTCGATGAGCAGGAACTGCATAGACTTACTGTGATTACCTGACACTCGCAGGTTGGTAGGAAGCGTATTCTGGGTGACTCTGCCAACAGAGCGCCCACCCAGCGCTCTGCCATCCATGGGAACAGAGGGGTTGTGCTACGACACCAGGGTAGTGTCCATAAAGCTCTCCTCAGCCCCAGAGTCAATGAGCACCCGGAGAGATTTGGACCGGTCACCATTCAACAGGATAGCATGGAGAGAGGGTGGCGAGTAATGGGAGATTGGAAACTCCTCGTACGGCTCACCAGCGTACTTGTACCTACTGATGAGGTTGTGCATTTCAGGTAAAATAACAACTCAATGTTTATATCCCAGGACAAATTAGCTAGCAACAGCAAGCCAACTAAATAGGACAAATTAGCTAGCAAGTGCAAGCTAACTAGCTAAATTGCCATACATGTTTAATGCTTTTCGACCTGTCTCCAAATTAATGTCATTGGTTCAGAATTTGTTTTGATATTTTAACCTGCGTGTCGTGATYGCGTTTGGTGTAGGGGGACAAAATAMATTTATGCACGATAGCGCACGCGCGCAGCCGGTTTGGGTTCCGTGTTAGCCCCTCTGCTGTTCGTCTTCTGTTGCCCCCGCACCCTCCGTATACATCCCACTTTGCATGTGTCTAGGATTWAACCTCTGTCTCTCAGCCCTTTGTCTCCTGTGTCTGCATTTTATACTGAGCCGTGATAGGGCTTCCTTCCTTCATTGTAACATTACTGTCCTTTACTTTAACTGAAAAATATCCTCCAACTCTGTCATGCTTGTCTGAATTACCTTGATTCGCGGGTAGGAAAGAGGGGGGGAAATTGTTTGAAAGTTACACTTTCCATTAATAAGGGGAGACCGGGGGAAGTTGTAACATATTTAATATTTTTATCTAGTATAGACCTGTTTGGGTTAGTGATCATGTAGAGTGGCTCCCCATTTGCCCTCAGCATGTATATTTTCACCATTCTATATGTCTAAATAATACGTATGTTCTGAAATATGAACATAGATATACTGAACACTTTGAACTTATGGTGGCAATTTGAAACCATAATAAGAGGGGGGTAGGGGCAAAAGGGGTGCACTATATAGGGTGCCATTTAGGATTCAGACCTGTCATTTCTCAGTACTTGTGGTTTCTCTTAACAGAAAAGAATAGAGGATCATCCAAGCATCTCCAGTTCAAGATTTTGAAGACAAATGTTTATCGTTCATAAGTCGAAGGGAGGTCRTCATTACTAATCTACTGCTAGGGCTGTGTGGCTGATGGAGAGTAGGTCTGCGTCCCAAATGGCACTCTATATTTTTGTGCACTGCGGTTGACCACGGCCCATAGCATTGGGGACGCCCTGGTTAAAAGTAGTGCACTAAATGGGGAATAGGGTGCCCATTTGGGATGTAGCCACAAGACGCTATGCCCTAATTGATCTGAGGACTGTGAATGCTGTGGGACCGAGGCAAGCCTGGACGAGGATCCAGATATGGAGATATTTTTATTTATTAGCCAGTTTAAAATAGATATTGATGTTCTGTCAGTGTTGGTGCACCATTTTGATTGTTCAATTATGAATAAATGTATTGGAAAATGTGTGTGTTTGGCCGGTACCTGTTATTTTCCCCTCCATAAATTGTGTGTCAGACACGCAGTAGGGAGAGGGAGATCTGCCTCTCTATTCCGTTGTAGAAATCTACAGTGTATTCCAAGAGAAGGACAGATGAGAAAGACGTTGTAGAAATCTACAGTGAGTGTATTGCCAAGAGAAGGGACAGATGAGAAAGACGTTGAGGGTGCTGTCCCCAAAATGTCACCATGTTTCCTTGTCTGGCTACCCATCCTCACCGCATCGTTTCTTCTGCAGCGATGAGTCTGGATTTGCCTCCCTCCTGACGATTTTCTGGAATGCGAACACATTCTGACCCGTTCTGATTGGTCCCAGAAAAACTAATGGGTTGGGCAAGAGGCGGCCCTACATGATATCAACTTTGATACTCTGACTGGTTAGAGACGATCCAATCGCTGATGAACGCCCCTCATTTTGAAGTCCCACAAACGACTTCTAGGGTGGCAGTGTCAGGACTGTATGTAGTGAACGATAGAGCAGAGGAGTTACATTGAGAGTGAGTCATCAGGAACCATATTTTCCTACATAGCACACTACCTTTGCCATAGCCCTATAGGAATAGGTCACCGTTTGGGACGTGTTCTAGGTTTGGTTAAAGATATAAAGACAAGCAGTTTTCTTCCACGAGAAGAGATTACATGAATGTCAGCTCTGCTTCATCTATTTATCTCCCTGTTTTCATTATAATAAATGGCCTAGTGAATAGGGTAAATAAGCAAGGGCAGACAGACAAAGTAGAGAGTTGTTTTTCTGTGGTACTGCTAATGGCTGAGTCTGGAGAGGTGCTTGTCCACCTCTGACTGGCCCAGGCTAACTGCCGTCCGCAGTGTTCCACTTTATCACTGATTGGAACCAAGCAGCAAAAACAGATCTGCCCGGCAACAGTTCAATGTTTATTAAACAACTTAACCCCACAATGTTCTAGAAGCCTTTTCGGGCCAATCAGTCATTTTCCCACCATGACTGATTGGTATGCAGTATACAGTATACAGTATGCCCCCCCACACACCCTATATAGTGCATTACTTTGATCAGAATCCTATTACATGGATAGAGTTCTGTGGATTTTGATGAATTTGGTCACTTCCCAAATATTAAGTAAACTTAACAGAAATAATGATATGATTGCTATCTCATATCTCCCTTGTCACTGTTTTACTGTTGTCATGGTTTATGGTCTGGGTGTTCCACCCCTTACTCCAAATATAGTGCAGCCTTCCTACATGCTAATGTCATTTCCTGCCACTGGAATCCCACTTGTAAATACAATGGATTGTGTTTGTATTGTATGCTGGGTTGTAATGTGCTGCGTTGAACACTGCCCTCCTGTTGTGTGAATCCGGTACTGCAACTAGAGACCTACATTGAAGGGCCTCTCACTGATTCACATGCCCCAAATGGCCCCCTATGTGCATGATGCTGTTGACCTTAACAAGAGCCCAGGACCAGTGGAAAGGAAATAGCCCATAACATCAAAGATCCACCACCATATTTTACAGTAGGTATGGGTATTCTTTTCTGCATATCGTGCTGTGATGAAAACCTTGTAACAAACATTTTGCCAATTTACTATTATTTTTGTATTATTATATATTTTTTTAACTGTATTGAAAAGCAGTGGGTTTGGTGTTGAAAAAACAGAAGCTTCTGCAGAAAAGTACCTCATACCTACAGTAAAATATGGTGGTGGATCTGTGTGATGTTTATGGCGCTATTTAACTTCCACTGGTCCTGGGCCCTTTAAGGTCAATGACAATCACAAAACTTTATCAAGTACCAGGACATTTTAGCCCAAATGTTTTTTTGCCTCTGCAAGGAGGCTGACAACTTGGCCACAAGTAGATCTTCCAGCAAGATTAATAACCCCAAGCAAGCATTCATCAAAAATCCACAAAGAAATGGTTAGCCTAATTGACCACAAAAATTAATATTTTGCAATGGCCGTCTGTCTCTGGAATTGAACCCCATTGAAAACCTGTGGTTGGACTTAGAGGGCGGTCCATAAGCACAGACGAAGGGTATCAAGGATCTGGAAAGATAATGTGTGGAGGGATGGTCTAAGATTCCTCCAAATGGTTTTCCAATCTCATCAAATATTTAGAAAAAGTCTCCCATAAGTGTTCAATTGGGTTGAGACCTGGTGACTGAGACGGCCATGGCAATATGGTTTACATCGTTTTCATGCACACCATATTATTTAGTGACCACTCGTGGCATGTGGCATGTGGGCGTTGTCAATCCAATGGGGGCATAGCCATGGTAGCAAAATAATGGCCCTGAGTGACAGAGTGAGGGTTTTGCATAGGCGCTTTGAGTTTTTGTTGTAGGACCAGAAAAAAAATGCCTGGAATGTATAAGAACTTAACCGGTTCCCATGCTTTTAAAGTAACGGTTCTGTTCCGGAACAGTATGGATCACTTTCGTTCCAGGTTCTATTTCTGTTCCTTGAAAAATGTTGTTCTGTTCCCTGAACAAGTTTCCAACCCCTGGTGTTAATTGCTTAATTAACTCAGGAACCCCACCTGTGTTGGAAGCACATGCTTTCAATATACATTGAATCTCTCATGTACTCAAGTGTTTCCATATGAGAATTGGTTTAAGCGTAGGAAAAAGAGTTAGCTAAAATTGTCACAGACGCGACTCAATTTAAAAAAAATGTTTTTTACTTTAGCTGTACTCAATCTAGCCACAACTGCAGGATGGGAGTCTGGTTCACTGGAAGTTAAAAATGTTTTTCTGACTGTACTGATTAATAATGTCCCAAATACCCCACTATCTAATCCCTTTTATAATCCACTACTTGTATCCAGGGCCCTGGGCAAAACTCTCTAAGATCAGGAGTCAAATCGATGTCTTCTTTCCAACAACTCACAATGTTCATACTAGATTTAACATTTTTCAACCAGGGGGGGGGGTGACTCTTGGGTGACAACCTGTAATTCTGTTGAAATTGGTGATCAAATCGCTAGTTCCAGGAGATGGGCCCCATAGACAATATAAAGTGGTGATATGGTGTAAAAAGCTGTTAACAAAAAGGAAATGAATACACACTTTTTTTTTTAACAGTCTCTTACGCAAAAACAATTTGTAGTTTTATACCCTGTTTTATTCAGAGCACGGGGAAGAAAACCCATCACTTCCCCTTACCACCGTAGATAGGGCATGGAATGGAGCGATCATTCTTCTTGAACACGTTTATTACATGCCTTTTGGTCAAACTCCTCCAATCATCAGGAAAACGTGTGGGCTCAGAATACCTGCAATCAAACAATCAACATCTGCAATACTTTGGTAGAAAATGTATGGACTTTCACTCACTCATTCTCAAATCAAATTTATACAACAGGTGTAGACCTTACCGTGAAATGCTTACTTAGAAAACCCTTAACCAACAATGCAGTTTTAAGAAAATAAGAGTAACGAAATGTTTTACTAAATAAACTAAAGTTAAAAAAGTAACATAATAAAATAACAGGGGTACCGGTACCAGAGTCAATGTGCGGGGGTACAGTTTTAGTCGAGGTAATTGAGGTAAACTCCCTCATTCCCATTGTTCTTTTTTGGGGGTTATTAAATATAACCGGTGTTTTGTGTACTTGTGTTGTGTACTTGTTGTGTGTGTGGTTAACAGCTGGTTATCTTGTTCTTTAACCTGGTTTTAGCTGGTTTCAATCTAGCAGCAGCATGGAAAAGTGGAGCAGTGCACACAGGTATATATGCTACAGCCAAGGACTCTTCCCAGGGAGAAACAAGTGACACAGTTTCAACATTTGGCGCTAGTAGGTCATTGACCCTACTTAGAATCTCTAGTAACACATTTACCTTTCAGTAAATGTTGTTCCAATGTTACTTTCCATTATGTCAATTTAAAAATGCGCGCAATATTTATCATTCAAATTTATCAAATCATCATCACATGAAATGAAAACCCACATTCCTTACAGTTCATTACGAAAGTTTTTCAGACCCCCATTCCCTTTTTCCACATGTTGTTACGTTACACAGCCTTATTCTGAAATGGTTCCAATCGTTCCGCCCCTCATCAGTCTAAACACAATACCATAATGATAAAGCAAAAAGAGGTTTATACAATTTTTGAATTCATAAAAAACCAAAACAGAAAAACGTTATTTACATAAGGTACTTCAGCTAGGTGCATCCGTTTCCATTGATCATTGCCTTGAGATGTTTCCTACAATTTGATTGGAGTCCCACCTGTGGTAAATTTAATTGTTTGGACATGATTTGAAAAGGCAACACACCTGTCTATATCAGGTCCACAGTGACAGTGCATGTCAGAGCAAAATCCAAGCCATGAGGTGGAAGGAATTTGTCCGTAGAGCTCTGAACAGGTTGTGTCGAGGCACAGATCAGGGGAAGAGTACCAAAATGTTTTGCTGCTTTGAAGGTTCTCAAGAATACCATGGCCTCCATCATTCTTAAATGAACGAAGTTTGAAACAAACGCACCAAGACTCTTCCTAGATATGGCCTGCCCGGCCAAACTGAGCAATTGGGGGAGAAGGTCCTTGGTCCAGGGAGACCCCTGTGGTCACGTCTGACAGAGCTCCGGTTCCCTGTGGAGATGGTTGTCGCTTCTGGAAGGTTCTCCATCTCTGCAGCACTCCCACAATCAGGCTTTATGGAGAGGGGCCAGACAGGAAAGCCACACCTAGGTAAAAAGACAGTCCCGCTTGGAGTTTGCCAAAAGGTCAGAGAGATTCCGTTGATGAAAACCCTGCCTCCAGAGCACTTCAGGACTCAGACTGGGGCGAAAGTTAACCTTTTCAATAGGACAACGACCCCTAAACACACGCCAAGACAACGTCATGAGTGGCTTCGGCACAAGTCTCTGAATGTCTTGAGTGGCCCAGCAGAGCCTAAATACTTGAACCTCGATCGAATATCTCTTTGGAGAGCCCGGAAAATAGCTGTGCAGCGATTTTGCTGGCGAAATGCCAACCTGACCGAGCTTGAGAGGATCTGCCGAGAAGAATGGGAAATAACTCCCAAGTAACAGTTGTGCCAAGCTTGTAGAGTTCATACCAAGAAGGACTCGAGGTTAATCGCTGCCAAAAGTGGCTTAACAAAGTCCTGCAGTAAATGGTCTGAAATACTTATTTTAATGTGAATTGAAATGTTCATTGGTTCTTAGTTTGTGTTCAAACATTCTAAACAACCAAGTTTTTTGTTTTGTTATTATGGGGATTTGTAATGTAGATTGATGAGAAAAACAACATTGAATACATTTTTGAATAAGGCTGTACTGAACAAATGTGGAAAAGTAAAAAAGTGGGCCGGAATACTTTTCCGAATGCACTGTACTGTGTAAAATTAAAAAAGATTCTAATAACTCAAGGCACCTAACATGCAAAATTTGAAAAATGTACCATGATTCATAGGAATGTAGACCTGACATTCAAAGGTAGATTCTGTAGGTTTGTTGCAAATGGGGGCCACGGGAGAGAGAGCGCGTGAGAGTCAGAGAAGAGAGAAGTATCAGTTATGTTTGTTGTCTGAAGAGCTTTAACAGAGACACTGAGTGGTGGATGTTTTAGACAGCAGAGACAGTATTCTAGCGGTGTAATGTCAGGAGGCACATCTGCATATGGTGTTATAAAAATAAAATAACTGAACTTTTATACGTTTTGAACCAATGCTGTTTCCTTCCCTGGTAGGGTGGCAACAGATGACGATGTGGAGGAGGATGAAGAGATGCCATCAATAATAGTGATGGTCCCCTGGTCAAAAGTAGTGCACTATAATGGAATAGGGTGCCGTTTTGGGGCGTGTATTGCACTTCAAAGCCTTGTCCTTGTACCTTCTCTTGAAAGAAGTAGAGATTAGAATTTTTCCCCATTGGTAGCTCCTCAATGAAACAGATCCTGGACATTAGGACACAGAATGTCAGTCTTTAACATCTCCAGTCCAGTGGTCTGTGGTATTCCTCCACTCTGAACAAATCTTCCTCCTCTTCCTCTGGTGCCATAGCTGCACTCTGGACGAAGATGTTTGTGAGTAAGCAGCAACCTTCTATTTCGGCTGAATGGAGAAGCGTCTTGCTCCAAACACATGGAAAAGACATTAATATGTAGAAACTGGCCTCTCAGGCCTTGAATCCAGGCACATGCATACTGTTCCTTCTTGACTACGCATCAATTGGACTATCAGACTGGATTTGTTTATCCAGGTCAAACACAACAAAGGTAAAGATGAACAGAAATCCACATTGTAGTGGGGGCTGTAACGTGTTACGCAGGCAGTCAGGGAAGCAGGTGGCT
>NW_019945912.1:32597-43469 GCF_002910315.2 Salvelinus sp. IW2-2015 | reverse complement strand
ACCCTCTCTCTCTATACCTCGGCCCCACCCTCTCTTCTGTCCCCCTCCTCTCTCTACATGCTCCACCACCTCTCTCATCTACTGCCCATTCCACCGCTCTCTCTTACCTGCCCCCACCCTCTTCTATTCTTGTCCCCCCTCTCTCTCTACTTGCCCCCCACCCTCTCTCTCGACTTCCCCCACCCTCTCTCTGTCCCTCTTTTCTCTGTCCCCTCCTCTGGTCACCCCTCTCTCCTTCTACTGCCCCCAGGCAACCCTCTTCTTCTACTGTCCCCCCCCAAATCCACCTTCTCTCTCTCCTTACTGCCGCCCCATACCCCTCTCTTCTCGTCTTACTCCCAACCCCTCTCTCCCTGTCCCCCCTCTTCGCTGTCCCCTCTCTCTCTCTACTGCCCCCCACCCGCTTCTCTCTCTACTGTCCCCCACCCTCTCTCTCTACTGCCACCCCCCTCTCTCTCTCACTAACTCCCCCACCCTCTCTCTCTACTGCCCCCACCCTCTCTCTCTCTACTGTCCCCGCACCTCTCTCTCTAAGCTGCCCCCACCCTCCCTCTCTCTTACTGCCCCCCCACCTCCTTTCTCTACTGCTCCCCTCTCCTACGGCCCCTCCTCTCTCGCTGTCCCCCCTCTCTCTCTACTGCCCCCCACCCTCTCTCTCTCTCTGCCTCCACCCTCTCTCTCGTCCTCTTACTGTCCCCAGCCCTCTCTCTCTTACTGCCCCCCACCCTCTCTCTCTCTCTGCCCCCACCCTCTCTCTTCATTGCTCCCCTCAACCTCTCTTTGCCCCCCTCTCTCTTTCTCTACTGCCCCACCCTCTCATTCTCTACTGCTCCCCACCAGTCTCTCTCTCTACTGCCCCCACCCCTCTGCTCCCCTCTTTACTCGCTGCCCCCCCACCCTTCTCTCTCTACTGGCCCCCAACCGTCGTCTTCTCTATACTGTCCCCCACCTCTCTCTCTACTGCCCCCCACCCTCTCTCTTCTTCTACTGCCCCCAACCCTCTCTCTCACTACTGCCCGCCACCCCTCTCTCTTCTACTGCCCCCACCCTCTCTCTTCTACTGCACCCACCTCCTTCTCTACTGTCCCCTAACCGCCTTCTCTACTGCCACCTCCCCTCACTGCCCCTACTCTCTCTCTATCCTGTCCCCACCCCTCTCTCTCTGACCTCCTCTCTCTCACCCCTCACCTCTCTCTCGATATGCCCACCCTCTCTCTCTGTCCTCTCTGCTCTACTGCCCCACCTCTCCTCCTCTCTACTGCCCCCACCTCTCTCGTCCACCCTCCTCTACTGCCCCCCACCTCTCTCTCTCTACTGTCCCCCACCTCTCTTCTCTCTCTGCATCTCTTCTCCTAGCCCGCACCTCCTCCGCTCATCTCTCTCTACTGACCCACCCCTCCACTGCCTACCTCTTCTCTCTACTAGCCACCTCCTTCTCTTCCCCACCCTGCTCTTCCTACTGCCCCCACCACTCTCTCTCTCTACTTGACCCCCACCCTCCTCTCTCTTACTGCCCCCCAACTACCTCTCTCGCTCGATGTCCCCCACCCTCGTCTCTCAACTGCCCCCACCTCTCTCTCGCCTCTCCCTCACTGCTCCCCACCCTCTATCTCTACCACTCCCCACCTCTCTGCTCTCTCTTACTTGCCCCCCACCTCTCTCAACTGCTCAGCTCCTCCCACCTCTCTCTCTCTACTGCCCCCAGCCTCTCTCTCCTCTACTGCCCCCCACCTCTCTCTCTCTTCTCCCGTCACCCTCTCTCTCGGCTACTGCCCCCCACCCTCTCTCTCTCTACTCGCCCCCCACCCTCTCTCTTCTCTACTGCCCCCATTCTGCCCCCTCTCTCTCGTCTACTGCGCCCCGACCTCTCTTCTTCGTCTACTCCGCCCCTCTCTCTCCTACTGTCCCCACCCTCTCTCTCTACTGCCCCCCACCCTCTCTCATCCTACTGCCCCCACTTCTCTCTCTACTGTCCCCCACCCTCTCTCTCTACTGCCCCACCCTCTCTCTCTCTACTGCCCGCCCACCCTCTCTCTCTCTACTGTCCCCCCCTCTCTCCTCTACTGCCCCCACCCCTCTCTCTTCTCTACTGCCCCCTCTCTCTCTACTGTCCCCCACCCTCTCTCTTCTACTGCCCCGCCCCTCTCTCTCTTATGCCCACCCACGCCTTCTCTCTCTACTGCCCCCCACCCTCTCCTCTGTCCCCCTCTCTCTCTACTGCCCCCCACCTCTCTCTCTGCCCTCTCTCCTCTCTCTTACTGCCCCCCACCCTCTCTCTCTGTCCCTCCTCTCTCTATGCCCCCCACCCCTCTCTCTCTACTGCCCCCACCCTCTCTCTCTCTGTCCCCCTGCCTCTCTTCTCCTCCCCCACCCCTCTCTCTCTACTGTCCCCCACCCTCTCTCTCTCTACTGCCCCCATTCCCTCTCTCTCTCTACTGCCCCCCCCTCTCTCTACTGCTCCCCACCCTCTCTCTTACTTGCCCCCCCTCCTCTCTCTACTGCCCCCACCCTCTCTCTCTCTACTTGTCCCCCACCCTCTCTCTCTCTACTGTCCCCCCCTCTCTCTCTCTCTGCCCCCACACTTCTCTCTTCTTACTGACCCCACCCTCTCTCCTTACTGCCCCCAACCCTCTCTCTCTACTGCCCCCCACCCTCTCTCTCTACTGCCCCCCCCCTCTCTCTCTTCCCCCTCTCTTCATCTCTTTCCCCCACCCTCTCGTCTCTCTACTGCCCCCACCCTCTCTCTCCTCTACTGCCCCCACACTCTCTCTCTCTCTACTGCCCCCCTCTCTCTCTGTCCCCTCTCTCTCTCTACTGCCCCCCACCCCTCTCTCTCTATGCCCACCCCTCTCTGCTCTACTGCCCCACCCTCTCTCTCTCTACTGCCCCCCACCCTCTTCTCTCTCTACTGCCCCACCCCCTCCTCTCTCTACTGCCCCCCACCCTCTCTCTCTACTGCCCCCACCCTCTCTCTCTCTTCCTGCCCCCCCCTCCTCTCTCTACTGTCCCGCACCCTCTCTCTCTTACTCCCCACCCTCTCTCTCTCTACTGCTCCCCACCCTCTCTCTCTACTGCCCCACCCCGTTCTCTCTCCTACTAGCCCCCACCCCTCTCTCTCTGTCCCCCCCTCTCTCTCTACTGCCCCCACCTCTCTCTCTACTTGCCCCCCACACCTCTCTCTCTACTCCCCCGGCCCCACCTCCTCCTCTAATCTGTCCCCACCCTCTCTCTCTCTCTTACTGCCCCCCCCCTCTCTCTCTCTCTACGTCATCCCCCACCCTCTCTCTCTCTACTGCCCCCACCCTCTCTCTCTCTACTGTCCCCCCACCCTCTCTGCCTCTACTGTCCCCCACCCTCTCTCTCGTACTGCGCCCCACCCTCCTCTACTGCCCCACCCACCCTCTCTCTCTACTGCCCCCCACCCTCTCTCTCTCTACTGCCCCCCAACCTCCTCTCTCATGTCCCCCTCTTCTCTCTACTGCCCCCCACCTCTCTCTCTACTGCCCCCACCCTCTCTCTCTCTACTGCCCCCCACCCTCTCTCTCTGTCCCCTCTCTCTCTCTACTGCCCCACCCTCTCTCGTCTAGCATGTCCCCACCCTCTCTCTCTCTCTACTTGCCCCCCCCCTCTCTCTCTTCTACTGTCCCCCACCTCTCCTCTCTCTACTGCCCCCCACCCTCTCTTCTCTGCCCCTCTCTCTCTCTACTGCCCCCCACCCTCTCTGCTCTCTACTGCCCCCACCCTCTCTCTCTCTACTGTCCCCACCCTCTCTCTCTACCTGCCCCCCACCCTCTCTCTCTCTACTGTCCCCCACCCTCTCTCTCTCTACTGTCCCCCACCCTCTCTCTCTCTACTGTCCCCCACCCTCTCTCTCTCTACTGGCCCCCACCCTCTCTCTCTCTACTGTCCCCCACCTCTCTCTCTCTACTGTCCCCCACCCTATCTCTCACTGTCCCCACCCTCTCTCTCGTCTACTGCCCCCCACCCTCTCTCTCTCTACTGCCCCCACCCTCTCTCTCTGTCCCCCTCCTCTCTCTACTGCCCCCACCCTCTGCTCTCTGACTGCCCCCACCCTCCGTCTCTCTCGGTCCCCCTCCCTCGTCTCTCTACTGCCCCAACGTCTCCCGCTCTCTACTGCCCCCACCCTCCCCCTCTCTACTGCCCCCACCCTCTCTCTCTACTGCCCCTACCCTCTCTCTCTACTGCCCCTACCCTCTCTCTCTACTGCCCCACTGTCTCCCTCTCCCTATGCCCCACACCCTCTCTCTCTACTGCCCCACACCCTCTCTCTCTTACTGCCCCCCACCCTCTCTCTCTTCCTCTCTCTCTCTTCTCTGCCCCTCTCTCTCTCTCCTGTCCCCCTCTCTCTCTACTGCCCCCACCTCTCTCGCTCTACTGTCCCCCACCCTCTCTCTCTCTACTGTGCCCCACCCCTCTCTCTCTACTGCCCCCCACCCTCTCTCTCTCTACTGCCCCCACCCTCTCTCTCTACTGCCCCCACCCTCCGTCTCTCTCTGTCCCCCTCTCTCTCTCTCTCTCTGTCCCACTCCCTCTCTCTCTGTCCCCTCTCTCTCTACTGCTCCCTACCCTCACCCTCCCTCTCTTGTCCCTCTCTCTCTCTATGCCCTATGGCCCCCACCCTCCCTCTCTCTCTCTCTCGCTCCCCCTCTCTCTCTCTAGCCCCTACCCCCACCGCTCCCTCTGCTCTCTGCCCCCCTCTCTCCTATTTTTACTCTCGCTCTGTTCCTTTCTCTCTTGCTTCCTCAGAACAGGACCATCCGGTAAGATCCGTGGGGGTGTGGTGTGTCTCTTTGTCAACAAAGACTGGTGCGCAATCTCTAATATAAAGGAAGCCTTGAGGTTCTGCTCGCCTGAGTTAGAAAACCTCATGATGAGCTATAGACCATACTATTTACCAATATAGTTTCCATCTATATTTTTCGTAGCTGTCTATTTACCACCACAAACCGATGCTTCCACTAAGACCACACTCAAAAAGCTGTATGGGGTCATAAGCAAACAAGAAAATGCTCATCCAGAGGCAGCGCTCCTAGTGGCTGGTGATTTTAACACAGGAAAACTGAAATCCGTTTTACCCCAATTCTACCAGCATGTCACCTGTGCAACTAGTCACCTTTACTCCAAAAACAGAGACGCATACAAAGCTCTCCCTCGGCCTCCATTTGCAAATCTGACCATAACTCTATCCTCCTGATTCCTGCTTACAAGCAAAACCTCAAACAGGAAGTACCAGTGACACGCTCAATACGAAGTGGTCCAATGAAGTGGATGCTAAGCAACAGGACTGTTTTGATAGCACAGACTAGAATATGTTCCAGGATTAATCCGATGGCTTCATTGATAAGTGTATTGATGACATCGTCCCCACAGTGACAGTGCATACATATCCCAACCAGAAGCCATGGATTACAGGCAACATCCATACTGACCTAAAGGCTAGAGCTGCCGCTTTCATGGAGCGGGACACAAATCCGGACACTTATAAGAAATCCTGCAACGCCCTCTGATGAACCACCAAACAGGCAGAACCTAAATACAGGACTAAGATCGAATCCTATTACACTGGCTCTGACGCTCGTCGGATGTGGCATGGTTTGCAAACTATCACGGATTACAAAGGGAAACCCATCCGAGAGCTGCCCAGTGACGCAAGCCTACCAGACGAGCTAAATGCTTTTATGGTCGCTTCAAGGCAAACAACACTGAACCATGCATGAGAGCACCAGCTGTTCCGTAGCCAATGCGAGTAAGACTTTTAAACAGGTTAACATTCCGAAGGCCGCAGGGCCAGACGGATAAACCAGGATGCGTATTCAGAGCATGCGCTGATCAGCTGGCAAGTGTCTTCATTGACATTTTCAACCTCTCCCTGACCCAGTCTATAATACCTACATGTTTCAAGCAGACCACCATAGTCCATGTGCCCAAGAACGCCAAGGTAAACTGTCTAAGTGACTACCGCCTCGTAGCACTCACGTCTGTAGCCATGAAACGCTTTGAAAGGCAGGTCATGGCTCACATCAACACTATCATCCCAGAAACCCTGGACCCATTCCAAATTGCATACCTCCCAAACAGATCAACAGATGACGCAATCTCTTTTAAACTCCACACTGCCCTTTCACACCTGGAGAAGAGAAACACCTATGTGAGAATGCTGTTCATTGAGTACAGCTCAGCGTTCAACACCATAGTGCCCTCCAAACTCATCATTAAGCTAAGGTCCCTGGGATGGAACACCTCCCTCTGCAACTGGATCCTGAACTTCCTGATGGGCCGTCGCCAGGTGGTGAAGGTAGGCAACAACACATCCGCCATACTGACCCTCAACATTGGGGCACCCTCGGGAGTGCATGCGTGCTTAGTCCCCTCCTGTACTCCCTGTTCACCCACGACTTCGTGGCCGCGCACAACTCCAAAACCATCATTAAGTTTGCTGATGACATGACGGTGGTGGGCCTGATCACCAACAACCATGAGACAGCCTATAGAGAGGTTAGAGACCTGGAAGTGTGGTGCTAGGACAACAACCTCTCCCTCAACGTGAGCTAGACAAAGGAGCTTATCGTTGACTACAGGAAATGGAGGGCTGAACACGCCCCCATTCACATCGACGGGTCTGTAGTGGAGATGGTTGAGAACTTCAGGTTCCTCAGTGTCCACATAGCTAAGGACCTATCTTGGTCCAAACACACTAACACAGTTGTGAAGAAGGATACGGCAAAGCCTATTCCCCCTCAAGAGGGTGAAAAGAGTTGGCATGGGCCCTCAGATTCTCAAAAAGTTCTACAACTGCACCATTGAGAGCATCCTGACTGGTTGCATCACCTCTTGGTATGGCAACTGCTCGGCATCCGACCGCAAGGCGCTTCAGAGGGTAGTGTGTACGGCCCAGTACATCACTGGGGTTGAACTCTCTGCCATCAGGGCTTCTATACCAGGCAGTGTTAGAGAAAGGGCCAAACATTTTCAAAGACTCCAGCAACCCAAGTCATAGACTGTTCTCTTTGCTATCGCACGGCAAATGGTACCGGAGCGCTAAGTATGTAAGGCTCCTGAACAGCTTCTACCCACAAGCCATCAGACTGCTAAATAGCTGGTTGGACGTACTGCCAAATTCTCTAAAACAACGTCGGAGGCGGCTTATGGCAGAGAAATGAACATTAAATTCTCTGGCAACAGCTTTGGTGGACATTCCTTCAGTCAGCATGCCAATTGCATACTCCCTCAAAACTTGAGACATCTGTTGCATTGTGTTGTGTGACAAAACTAAACATTTTAGAGTGACCTTTTATTGTCCCTAGCACAAGGTGCACCTGTGTAAAGATCATGCTGTTCAATTAGCTTCTTGATATGCCACACGTCAGGTGGATGGATTATCTTGGCAAAGGATAAATGCTCACTAACAGGGATTTAAACAAATGTGTGCACAAAATTTGAGAGAAATAAGCTTTTTGTGCATATGGAACATTTCTGGGAACTTTTATTTCAGCTCATGAAATATGGGACCAACACAAATAGTTACCTGGACTATCTGCATGTACCCTTTTTGCACTAACTCGTTTTGACTCTATTCATAGACGCAGGACTCTTTTCCTCTCTCTTGCCAACCCCCCAGCCCCAGACACACACATGCCAATACCCTATTTTCAACAGATTAAATATATATTAATGCATGCTGGAAGCTCATTGACATAATCCTATTATTTTCCAAAAATTGGTTTACTACACTGTAGCTTGCAAATTCTGTGTACACATCTATTCATGAAATCCACTTTATTTATGCTTTTTTTCCACAAGAAGATTCCTGGTAGTGGTCCTAAGTGGTGTAGTGGATTATGTTATACAGGGATATTCCTGATTGACTATCTATTCTCTCTCACTTTATCTCTCTCTGGTACTAATCTGGAACAACACTCAGTATTGTTTGACCTCAACAATGGCTCAGGAGGGCAAAAGAGAGCGAGAACGTGCTAATGACAGAGAGGGCGTATGGAGGGAGGAATATAAAAACGAGTCTGCAAGGGACAGCATCAAGGAAAGAGGGAAAAAGACAGATATAGCTAATCCTCTCTCTCCCTCCCTCCCTCCCTCCCTCCCTGCACATCTTCAAAGGGAGAGAAAAGGCAGGAAACAAAACAACCCTAAGCACCAGCTCCACCTCTTCTCTCCTCCTTTCTCTAAGACTGCACTTTACAGACAGACTCCCTTGTCTTCTTCCCTCTCTCTTTTCTTGTAACGTGTCCCTCTCTCCCTCCCTTCTGTCCCTCTCGACCTGTTCCTCTCCCTCGCGTCATCATCAATACTACCACACATTACCGATCTGAAAATCTATGATGTCACTGGTTAATCATCATTCATCATAACCTCTAAACTTATCCAATTTACCTGTCATCCTGAATCTCGAATGAATGTCCTCGGTCATCACTGCAATCATCCAACCATCAATATCTACAACTGCATTACCCCATTCCTTGAAACATCTTCCATGCACCTCCTCGACTGGTATCCTCATCATGCATCCCCTTACATTCCTCTAGTCTCAGGTCCACGCCCTAAACACCATACTCATTGGAATCGTTGGTACGGAACCCTGCTTGCTGTGGTCATTGTGATGTCGTCTGACTGACTCTTCTTTCAGCAGTGGCCCTCTCTGTCCTCCTTTCTGCTCCCCCCTGTTGCACAATACAGTTCAGACACGTAGACCCCATGTTGGTTATTAACCACTCTCATAGTTCGAACGTGCTGAACCTACCTCTTGCTGTCATGGCCCGTTCTCTAGTCTGAACCATGTTCGCTCTCGGTACTGCACCGTCCCCTTTTCTGTCCCTTCCGTTTTCTCCACGCTAACTCCTACAATCTCAGCTCTACAGTCCACCAGCTAACACCCTAAATAATATCCTACCTCATCCGTTTACACTGGAGTCGTGTGTGGTGGTGTGTGTCGGGTGTGTGTGGGTGTGTACTTTGTGTTATGTTTTCGGGGGTGGGGGTAGGGGGTGGTGGGGCAGGTGGCGGCCGTTGCTGTCGCGGGGGCGTCGGATTTGGGAATCGTGGTTCGCATGTTTCTCCGCTGTGGGTCTCCTTCGCGCGAATATCCGTAGTTCGGATGCTTTGCCTGCACGATTGGCTCGCTTCTGAAAGCGTATCCGAGCACGTCTGAGTGGTCTGGTTCGTCCGCTGTGTGTGTGTGTCTCGTGTGGTGGTGGTGTATGGTGTGTTGCTGTTCCGTCGTCTCGTGTGTTGTGTGTGTGGTGTGTGTCGTGTGTGTTTCATCCCCTTCATTGTCCCTTCTCCCTCTGAGATCGCTTGTTCCTGCTCCCTCCTCCTTTTCCTTTTTCGTGTACATCATGCTCGTGAATCCTCTGGCTGTTGTGAACCTTGGGTACTTTCCCATTTGCTGCCTGATCACCAGGGATCTATTCACATGAGACCTCCCTCCTCTTCCCGTTTCTCTTTCTTCTGTCCCCTCGACCCAGCAAAGAGCCTTAAAACAGTTGTTGCATCACCCTAATGTCTCCCTCCCTTCTTCTGGTCTCCTCTCTATACGCATGTTCCTTCCTCCAGCTTCCAACCTCTGTCCCCGCCCTCTAAATGTCTTGCCTTCCCTCCCTTCTGTCCTCTACATGTTCCCCTTCTGCCTCTCCTCCCCTTCTGCTGTCCTCTACAACTGTTTTCCTTCTCCCTCTTCTGCTGTCTCTTTTCTACATGTCTTCTCCTCCTCTCCGTTGCTGTCCTCTCTGTGCTCGCTCTCCTCCTCGCCCTTCTGGTTTTCCTTCCCCTCTAACATGTTCCTCCCTCCCCCTTCTCGAATCCTCTCTAAACCAGTTCCCTCCTCTACCATTTCGGGGGTTTGGTCCCTGCTCTACAGCTGTTTCCCTTCTACTCCTCCATCGCGTTCCCCGAGCGGTAGCCCTTTCTTTCTACTGTTCCTTTCTCCACCCACACCACCTCACCTACCTACCTGCATCCTCCTCGCCGCTCTACTATGAATACACACCAAAAATTAATACCCTACCTTTTGTTCCTCTACATTTCTTCCTCTCCCATCCCGCTGCGCCCTTCCGGTCTTTGTCCCCCTCTAACAATTTTCTACGTCTCGCCACACCTCCCTTCTGTCCCCTCATAGAAAACCAGTGTTGCCCCCTCTAATGTCCCATCACGTCTCTCTCATTGTATTTGGCTCTCTTACATGTTTTTGATACTCGCCTTCCAGTCTCCTTCCTGTCCCCCTTCGACCTGTTCTTATCCCCGCTCTCCCTGTCTGGTCCCCCCTCTACCGTAGTACTCTTCGGTACCCACACCTGACCCTTCGTCCGTACTCTATAATGTACACCCATGGTGCTCCACTCGCTTCCTGCTACCCGACCTTCTGTCCTCTTACATAGTGTCGCTCGTCCACTACTCTTTCAGGAGCTGCCGCGGACCTCTAGCATGTTCTCTCTGCTCCTTCCTCCGTCTGGCCGGATGTTTCCACTAGATTGACTAATTATTCGATGTACTAATCGTTAATCCGCCGTCTATAAGAATTCTGGTTCCTGCCGCTCTAGATTTCTGTGATGTAAGGCCTGTACACTTGTGATAGCTTCATCGGCACTCCCTTCCCCAGCGCGTCTGGGAACGACCTTGTACCTCAAATTCTCCTCCCTTTCTTGTCCTCTCTAACTGTTCCTCTCCCTCCTTCCCTCTACCATGTACCTCTCCTCCCTTCTGTCCCTCTCTACATGTTCCTCTCCCTCCCTTCCCCTCTACATGTTCCTCTCCTCCCTTCCCCCTCGACCTGTTCCTCTCCCTCCCTTCTGTCCCCCTATACATGTACCTCTCCCTCCCTTCCCCCTCGACCTGTACCTC
>NW_019945912.1:0-32572 GCF_002910315.2 Salvelinus sp. IW2-2015 | reverse complement strand
TCTCCTCTACCTTTCTTCTGTCCCCCTCGACCTGTTCCTCTCCCTCCCTCCCTTCTGTCCCTCTCGACCTGTTCCTCTCCCTACCTTTCTTCTGTCCCCCTCGACCTGTTCCTCTCCTCCCTCCCTTCTGTCCCTCTCGACCTGTTCCTCTCCCTCCCTTCTGTCCCTCTCGACCTGTACCTCCTCCCCCTCCCTTTCTTCTGTCCCTCTCGACCTGTTCCTCTCCCTCCCTTTCTTCTGTCCCTCTCAACCTGTTCCTCTCTTCTCCCCCCTTCTGTCCCCTCGACATGTTCCTCTCCCTCCCTTCTGTCCCTCGACATGTTCCTCTCTCCTCCCTTCTGTCCCCTCGACATGTTCCTCTCCCTCCCTTCTGTCCCTCTCGACATGTTTCTCTGCTCTCCCTCCCTGCCTCCCTTCTGTCCCCCTCGACATGTTCCTCTCCTCCCTTCTGTCCCCTCTACATGTTCCTCTCCCTCCCTTCTGTCCTCGAACATGTTCCTCTCCCCCCTTCTGTCCCTCTCGACCTGTTCCTCTCCCTCCCTTTTTCTGTCCCCCTCGACCTGTACCTCTCCTCCCTCCTCTTCTGTCCCCTCGACCTGTTCTCTCCTCTCCTCCCTTCTGTCCCCTCTACATGTTCTCCTCCTTCTGTCCCCCTCTACATGTTCCTCTCCCTCCCTTCTGTCCCCTCTACATGTTTCCTCTCCCTCCCTTCTGTCCCCTCGACATGTTCTCTCCTCTCCCTCCCTGCCTCTTCTGTCCCCCTCGACATGTTCCTCTCCTCTTCTGTCCTCTCGACCTGTTCCTCTCCTCCCTTTCTTCTGTCCCCTCGACCTGTACCCTCTCCTCCCTCCTTTCTTCTGTCCCTCGACCTGTTCCTCTCCCTCCTTCTGTCCCTCTCTACATGTTCCTCTCCCTCCCTTCTGTCCCCCTCTCCCTCCCTTCTGTCCCCCTCTACATGTGCCTCTCCCTCCCTTCCCCCTCAACCTATTCCTCTCCTCTCACCACTGTTTTTTTTCTCTTCTGGAGATCTCTTCTAATTGACATTCAGTGCAGCTCTGAGGCTAGTCTCAGGGTAACCACAGCACAATACCATTCTCAAACACAAATTACACACACACGCACGCATGGACACGTACACACACAAGAATACACACACACGCACGCACGCATGGACACGTACACACACAAGAATACACACACACGCATGCATGGACACGTACACACACAAGAATACACACACACACATGCATGGACACGTACACACACAAGAATACACACACGCATGCATGGACACGTACACACACAAGAACACACACACACGCTTGCATGGACACGTACCCACACAAGAATAAACACACGCATGCATGGACACGTACACACACAAGAATACACAGACGCACATGCATGCACGGGCACATATACACACTTCCCAGTGGGAGACACTGATAAATGGGTTTACAGCTCCATCTCTCCATCTCTTCTCCTCTCTTCCTCTTTCTGTCGCTCCCTGTCCCATGACCCCCCTGTTGCTCCGCTTTCATCTCTCTCTTCTCTCACACCCTTCGCATCCCCCTCTCTTCTCATCTCCCACTCTCTTTTAGCCACAATGACCTCTCTTCAGGTTACATTCTATCATTTAACTTAGATGGAAAGCTACTGTGGATGGTAGCTGACTCTATAGCCACTCCTATCTGTCATATTTTTTATCTGAGCCTAGAGGAAAGGCTTTGTCCTCAGGCCTGGAGGGAAGCCAAAGTAATTCCGCTACCCAAGAGCGGTAAAGTGGCCTTTACTGGTTCTAACAGTAGACCTATAAGCTTGCTGCCAGCTCTTAGCAAACTGTTGGAAAAAATGGTGTTTGACCAAATACAATCCTATTTCTCTGTAAACAAATTAACAACAGACTTTCAGCATGGTTATAGAGAAGGGCACTCAACATGTACTGCACTGACACAAATGACTGATGATTGGTTGAATGAAATTGATAATAAGAAGATTGTGGGAGCTGTACTGTTAGATTTCAGTGCAGCCTTTGATATTATTGACCATAACCTGTTGTTGAAAAAACGTATGTGTTATGGCTTTTCAACCTATGCCATATTGTGGATTCTGAGCTATATATCTAATAGAACTCACATGGTTTGGTTGGAAGCTTCTCTAATGTCAAACATGTAAAGTGTGGTGTACCACAGGGCAGCTCTCTAGGCCCTCTACTCTTTTCTATTTTTTACCAGTGACCTACCACTGGCATTAAACAAAGCATGTGTGTCCATGTATGCTGATGATTCAACAATATACACATCAGCAACCACAGATAATGAAGTCACTGAAACCTTTAACAAAGAGTTGCAGTCTATTTTGGAATGGGTCGCCAGTAATAAACTGGTCCTGAACATCTCTAAAACTAAGAGCATTGTATTTGGTACAAATCATTCCTTAAATTCTAGACCTCAGCAGAATCTGGTAATGAATGGTGTGGCTGTTGAACAAGTTGAGGAGACTAAATTACTTGGCGTTACTTTATATTGTAAACTGTCATGGTCAAAACATATAGATTCAATGGTTGTAGAGATGGGGAGAGGTCTGGCCGTAATAAAGAGATGCTCTGCTTTTTTGACACCACACTCCAAAAAGCAAGTTTTGTCGGCTCTAGTTGTGTCTTATCTTGATTATTGTCCAGTCATGTGGTCCAGTGCTGGAAGGAAATACCTAGTTAAGCTGCAGTTTGCTCAGAACAGTGCAGCACATTTTGCTCTTAATTGTAATCAGAGGGCTGATATAAATACTATGCATGCCAGTCTCTCTTGGCTAAGAGTTGAGGAGAGACTGACTGCACCACTTCTTCTTTTTATAAGAAACAATGTGTTGAAAATCCCAAATTGTTTGCATAGTCAACTTACATAAAGCTCTAACACACACACTTATCCCATCAGACATGCCACCAGGGGTCTTTTCACAGTCCCCAAATCCAGAACAAATTCAAGAAAGTGTACAGTATTATATAGAGCCCTAATTGTATGGAACTTCCATCTCATATTGCTCAAATAAACAGCAAACCTGTTTTCAAAAAAACATAAAGCAACACCTCGAGGCACAACGCCACTCCCCTATTTGACCTAGATAGTTTGTGTGTATGCATTGATATGTAGGCTACGTGTGCCTTTTTATATGTATGTAGTTCTGTCTTTGAGCTGTTCTTGTCTATTGATGTTCTGTATTATATCATTCTGTATTATGTTTCATGTTTTCTGTGGACCCCAGGAAGAGTAGCTGCTGCTTTTGCAACAGCCAATGTGGATCCTAATAAAATACCAAATACCATTGAACTATTCCTTCCTCCCAACCAACCACCTGATACTGAATGTTGTCTAGTGGTTACCATCTCTACCTCCCAACCAACCACCTGATACTGAATGTTGTCTAGTGGTTACCATCTCTACCTCCCAACCAACCACCTGATACTGAATGTTGTCTAGTAGTAAATCAAATGTATTTATAAAGCCCTTCTTACATCAGCTTATATCTCAAAGTGCTGTACAGAAACCCAGCCTAAAACCCCAAACAGCAAGCAATGCAGGTGTAGAAGCACAGTGGCTACGAAAAACTCCCTAGAAAGGCCAGAACCTAGGAAGAAGCCAGGCTTTGAGGGGTGGCCAGTAACCATCTCCAGAATCTCCAAGGTAATCTGGTTTACCAGCTGGCTCTATCCCCGAACCTATATGCGGTAGCAATTGAGACTGGTAACGATGTTATCGCCAAGGATTTGAACTTATCTTTAATTATTATAATCCAATATACAGATAACTGCCAAAATAAAGGAAACACCAACAAAGTGTCTTAGTGTGTTGGGCCATCAGATCAGCTTAAATGCACCTAGGCATATATTCTAAAAATGTCAAACTATTGGATGCGACACCATCCTTCCATGAGAAATTCCATGAGAAATTCCATAATTTGGTCTATTGTTGATGGTGGAAAACAGACTCGGGCACCGCTCCAGAATCTCCGGGAAGTGTTCACGTCGGTTGAGAGCTGAGACACACACACACAGTCCTCCCTATGCCCCTTTGATACCCATCTTTCAAAGCCACTAAGATCTTTTCTTCTAGTCAGAATAATGGGCAACTGGGCATTTTTATTTATGACCCTAAGCATGATGGGATGTTAATTACCTCAGGAACCACACCTGTGTGGAAGCATCTGCTTTCAATATAATTTATATCCCTCATTTACTCAAGTTTTTACCTGTATAAGTACTATGTGTCAGATACTGCGTGTTTTAACCCTTCACTTCTGCTCAGATGTCTGTGCCATTCTCAGAAAGGTCAGCATAGCTGAGGAATTCCTCTGGAAGAGAGCTCTGCTTATTCAGGCTGGTCTCAGACTAGACGTAACATAGTAAATGAAAATACGGGACACTCAAATTAGTATGAAATGTTGCGTTTGGTATGGTTACATAAGGCAAAAACAAAAGGATGGTGGCTAGTCAGGGTAGCATTTGAGATAATTAGCAACTACTTAATACTTTTTAGCATGTTAGCGAACCCTTCCAATAACCCCTAGCCTTGCTAATGTTAGCCACTTAACACTAGCTTTGGCCACCTAGTCAAAATTAGCTAAGAAAATATTTGTAACATATCATGCAACATGGATGGACATTCACAAATTATTACATGCCACACCAAACGTAACAAAATATTATACTAATATCAGTTTAGAGAATTTCAATTTGCTATGTTACTTCTACCGCTGAGACCAGGTTGGCTTATTCTGAGCAGTGCTGAGGCAAGCAGTTCTGGCTTATTTCGGGCATTAAGGACCTGACAAGACACATTCTCCTGGAAGGGGAACACAAGCAGTTAACCACTAGTTTACCATGTATTTTGAGTTACCATGTCTTATGTTAATGCCATATTTGCCTGAGTAGTTTTAATCTGTTAACCTATAATTAGCAGAAACATGCACCATACACACATCTTGATTACAAACAGCTCAAAGACATTCTGGCCTGGAGCATTCCCACTTGGAAGTTTTTAATTCACAAGCACAGTCCAAGTAATGGTCAACTGAAATCACACGGCAACCGAGACAAACACACCAACATGGATAACGTCCATTACAGAACTCAAGGTTATACTAAGTCAAACTCTATTTCCTGACACAAATAAGTAAGCTAAAAAAGAAACAAGCAAAACCATTCAGGGCAAAGAAAATAGCATACATTAGACAATCCTGGCATGAAGTCTTCCTATACAT
Organism: Salvelinus sp. IW2-2015; assembly: GCF_002910315.2. Lineage (NCBI taxonomy): Eukaryota > Metazoa > Chordata > Actinopteri > Salmoniformes > Salmonidae > Salvelinus > Salvelinus sp. IW2-2015. The sequence continues at coordinate 27,316 of NW_019945912.1, read as the reverse complement.
GTCTGTTTCATTGTTTTCCATTTTTATAATATGTAAATTGTAAAATCGTCCAACTCCAGCACCACATTTCACGGTAGCCTAGGTGTGTAAAAATGTCATTGCACAGTGCCACCTGCTGGTGGACACAGCAGGTGCCAAGATCCTCCAGTCCAGTGGTTTTAAAACCTCTCGGGACCCCCAGATGTTTCACAATGTTGTGGAGCCCTGAACTAACTCGCCTGATTGTCCTAGTCAAGAGCTTGATGATTAGTTGAATCAGGTGTGCTAGCTGTGGAATAGATCAAAAACATGGAACGACTGGGGGTCTCTGAGGAGAGGTTTGAGATCCACTGTATCCGGACTAGTACAACTAGAATAAAACTATTTTTCAAGATACATACGATATACATAAAGAAAATCTTTGATCGGGGGCCAAATAATTAGCCTGGTCCACCATCCTGACTGCTGCGCACGCTCTCTCATTTCATCTCAATTCACAAATAATGTAAATGAAGAGTTCAGGATGGCCGTATGAGGCTACAAACTAATACATCGGAGAGAAATCCAAAGAGAAGAAGACAGATATTTGCTTGACATTACTGGTAGAGTGTTACTGAAAGTGTAGGTGAGCACACGTTCAGAATGGTACAGTATATAGTGTAAATGTCCATATGAATACTGAGTTCAGTAGGAACAGCTGTCCATGTACTGCATGTGTGTTGCTATGTAATTATACACATTTCCTTTTGTGTATGTCAGGGAGTGTGTGTGTGTGTGTGTGCCTGTATGTATGTGTGTGCGTGCGAACAGACAATCTTGCGGTGTTTAAGAGTCGTCTCCGTTGGCGCTATCTCCATCATCCTCACCTTCCTCCTCTTCATCGTCATCTTCCCTTCCTCGACTCTTCACCTGCAGAGAACATTCAATAACCTGATTTTAGATAGATTCCCAAAATGTCACCCTATTCCCTATATAGTGCACTACTTTCTACCAGGACCTAGTCATAATTAGCGCACTATATAGGAAATAAGGATGCCATTTGGGATGCACCCACTACACCTCAAACTCTTTTCTATTCCGCTCCTTTCCCTCTCAAGTGTCCCCTCAAGTACTGATCTCGCCTCTCCTAAATCTCCTCCCCCTCAGTTTGCTCCGCTCTCTAATCCCACGCTCACCTCCTCCTCCTCCTCCAGTAGGTCTCCCTCCTCCTCTTCTGAGTCATTGAGCAGCTGGCTCTCCCTCTCCCTCTTCAAGCTCTCCTCCTTCTTTCCTCCGCAGTGGAGAGGAGACACCTCCCCGAGTTCCGGCTTCCCACTACTCTTCATGTCTGGAGAGTGAGGGGGATGGGAGGGAGAGGTTTATTGATAAACAAAAATGTGTTGTTTCATACCTAATGTTTGAAAATGCAGTGGGCAACAAAGTGTACTTCCTCACTAGTGTCTGTCCCGTCCTACCTAACTTCTTGGTGTGGTCCTTCTCCATGCGTTCCAGACTCTCCAGCAGGTAGTCCACCTTGTGTTTGATTTGGGTCAGCTCTCTCTTGATGGTCTGCAGGTCGTCTGCCTTCACTGGGTTAGAGAGAGGGGATAGAAAGAGTCAGAGGCATACATTAACAGTAGGTATGGATTTCACTTCCATATAATGAACATGGATTCATGTGTCTACAGGGTAAATGACCAGAGTCAATTCAGAGTTAGTAAGTGTGTGGTTATATTGTGTGTAGTGGAGCTTGCAATCCCAGCATTGTGGGTTTGATTCACGGTACCACCCATACGTAAATATCCCAGCATTGTGGGTTTGATTCACGGGACCACCCATACGTAAATATCCCAGCATTGTGGGTTTGATTCACGGGACCACCCATACGTAAATATCCCAGCATTGTGGGTTTGATTCACAGGACCACCTATATGTAAATACACATGCAAGCATGAGTAAGTCGCTTTGGATTAAAGCATCTGCTAAAATGGCAAATATTATCATATACTCAAGAGTATAAACTACATTAGGAACACCTGCTCTTTCCATGCCATAGACTGACCAGGTGAAAGCTATGATCCCTTATTGATGTCACTTGTTAAATCCACTTCAATCAGTGTAGATGAAGGGGAGGAGACAGGTTGAAGAAGGATCTTTAAACCTTGAGACATGGATTGTGTATGTGTGCCATTCAGAGGGTGAATATGAGCAAGACAAAAGATTTGGGTGCCTTTAAACAGGGTATGATAGCATGTGCCAGGCGCAACGGTTTGTGTCAAACTGCAACGCTGCTGGGTTTTTCATGCTCAATAGTTTCCCCGTGTGTATCAAGAATGGTCCACCCACCAAAGGACATTCAGCCAACTTGACAACTGTGGGAAGCATTGGAATAAACACGGGCCAGCATCCCTGTAGAACGCTTTTCAACGTTCAACGTAAAGTCCATGCCCTGACAAGTTGATGCTGTTCTGAGTGCAAAGGGGGGGGATGGGGGGTGCAACTCAATATTAGGAGGGTGTTCGTGATGTCTGGTATACTCAGTGTATATCGTCACTGTGGGAAGTGTCAAAAGCATCTGTAATTCCATGTGTGTGTGTGTGTGGTACTGACTGTTGCGTGAGGTGGAGACCCTGCTCTGGCTGCTCCTGGAGGATGAGAAGTTGGTCTTGGTGCGTCGGCTGCCCCCTGCTCCTCCACCTCCTCTTCCTCCACCGCCTCCACTCAAACTGACCCGGGGCCGCTTGGAGGGGATCACCGCACGGGACAGGGGGGGAGGAGGCGGAGGGGGCACGCGGGACTGGTACGGGTACATCCTACAACAGCAAAACAAACAGCAAAAAAAATCATTCTTTATTCCTTTGTCAGTACAGGGAGTGGCAACCGAGAAAGGAAGACTCACCGGTCATAGTAATCTCTCTGGAAGTCATATTCCAAATCAAATGAAGAACTGAGGAAGAAAGCAAAAAGAGAGAGAGTGAGAAACAAAAGAGAGAGAGTGAGACAGCACAGTTGGAACAGTAGATTGCATAGTTCAACATTTACATGTATTTATTTTTATACAAAGAGGATTGACTGGAGCACTTGGTAAAGATCTAATTTAAATTCACACCTGTACATATCTCCCGCAGAGCGCTTCACAGTCTTCAATCTCTGATGCTTCGGTTCACAAGCAAGGTTAATGTCTGAGAGAGAGGGGGGGGGGGGGACAAAGAGCATAGAAAGAAGGAAAATTAGAAAGTTTAATCAAGACGGGGCGTCATATCCAAATGACCACATCTACATATACTATGCCTTCAGAAGAGGGGAAACCTATTGGAGGTAACGGGAAGGAGCAGAAAACGCGGCCCAGGTTCTTACCCAGCACCTGTCCTACGATCATCCTCCCATCCTCGCCCCCTACGGCGGCCCGGGCATTCCTCTCGTTGGCGTACTGGACAAAGGCGAACCCCTTGTGCACGGAGCAGCCCACTATCTTGCCGTACTTGCTGAAGATAAAGAAGGTTTCGTTATTGCCCAATGTACAACGAATGGAAGCTTGTCTTCTGCTTCATCCCAACCCCTCCATAGAAACATGTACACAGGGGCTGGAGAGGTGGGAGCAGAGATTAGCCATAGTACTAGGCTTGCGAAATTCCGGTTACTTTCAAAGTTTTCCAGTAATCGTGATTAGACGATTGCGGATTTCCTGCTTATTCCCTCCTGATTCTGGAAAATGTTCCAACCAGAATAAAAAATTATATACACTGAACAAAAATATAAAACGCAACAACAAGTGTTGGTCTCATGTGAGCTGGAATAAAATATACCATACATTTTCCATACGCACAAAAGCTTATTTCTCTCAAAATGTTTTGCACAAATTTGTTTACATCCCTGCTAGTGAGCATTTCTACCTTGCCAAGATAATCCATCCACCTGACAGGTGTGACATATCAAGAAGATGATTAAACAGCATGATCATTACGCAGGTGCACCTTGTGCTGGGGACAATAAAAGGCCACTAAAATGTGCAGTTGTCACAACACTATGCCGTTGACGTAGCGTGCAATTGGCATGCCGACTGCAGGAATGTCTACCAGAGCCGTTGCCAAAGAATTGAATGTTAACTTCTCTACCATAAGCTGCCTCTAACGTCATTTTAGAGAATTTCTGTCTGTAATAAAAGCTCTTTGTGGGGAAAAAAAAAATCATTCTGATTGCCTGGGCCTGGCTGCCAAGTGGGTGGGCCTATGGCTGCACAGTCATCTAAAATCCATAGATTAGGGCCTAATGAATTTATTTATATTGACTGATTTCCTTATATGAACTGTAACCCAGTAAAATCTCTGAAAATGTTTCATGTTGCATTTATATTTTTGTTCAGTAATATATATAAAAAAGGGGAATTTTAGAGAAAGTTACTGGAATTGTGCAACCCTGCATAGTACTGTCCATGCTCCTGACCTGAAGATGGCCTCCACGTCTGCCTTGGTGACCAGGAGAGTGTTGAGGTTCCCGATGAAGACCCGGGAGTTGAGGGAGCGAGGGTCCGTCTTGTTGGTAACGTTGCCAGCCATCAAGCTACTGGTGGTGGGACACCGTTGTTTATGAGAAGGGGATGAAAGGAGAAGAGCGGGGAAACAGAGGGGAGAGAGAGAGATATATATAAGCTGAGTGTGTGGATATGCGTGTCTGTGACCGTGTGCCTGTTTGGGGATGCTTTTCAACATAAACTGGACCTGATTTCAGTGTGTGTGTGTGTGTATATACACAGACACACACAGTTGTTTAAAACAAGCATCCCCTTCATTGTGTATGTAGGTCATTTTGGGTGATGGCTCACAGTATATGGTGATTGTATAGGTGGACTTTCATGTGCCTATAATCTAATGTAATTATTTTGTTCACAGGAAGGTGGGGGTTGTCATTGTCACATACACATTTGTCAACAGCCATTTTGCACAGACTTCAGGGTTTAAAGCCTTCTGTTCCTATATCTATAGAACATATAGGCAGGGTTGAAATAGCCAGAACTCACTCCATATTGCCTGTACCCTGGACGGTCGTGGTCTGCCTGCCTGCCTACCTGTTTCTGTTGGAGAGAAGAGTGTCATTATTGGTCATCCGAGCCGGAGCTCAGCAATGCATTGTGGGAGATGTATTGCATTTACAGGGAGGGGGCGATGTCTCTAGAATGAGAAAAGTCTCCAGAAGTTCAGTATTTCTTGTTTTTGGATCAGTGCTGCCCTCATGAGGTACTTGAGGGGAAAAAATATACCACACGCATAAAAAACAAAAGTTGTGGCGGTAAAGGAAGAAGTAGCACCCCCAAAAACCTGTTGGACAAATAGTATTATCATAACAAACAAGACTTAGCATGACAAAGTACCTGAGCATACTGCAGTCATTAGATACACAAACAATATGATCCACGGCTGGCATGATAACATCAGAGACGCTAAATAATAGAATGACTGCATCCCATGCCACCCTATACCATACATAACACACCATAGGGGCTCAGATGGCTCCAGTCAAAAGTAGTGAACTTGAGAATAGACTGCTATTTGGGATACATCCAATAGTATATTAGCTACCACATGTACTCTTGACGCAGGACTTCTCATAAATGGCTGTGAACTACATTAATAGGAAGTGATTTAAGTCACTGGCTTTCATCATTAGGCATTTTTGTGGTAAATCGAAACAGTCCCAATTAGCACCCTATACCCTATATAGTGCACGTCTTCTAACCAGGGCCCATAGGGCTACGGTCAAACGTAGTGCACTTTACAGGGAACATATAGGGTGTCATTTGGGACATAGCCAAGGGATATGTTATTAGTGGTGTGGGGAGGACATTCTCAAATGTCTGTCTTTGTAAATCCCAAAGCAGAGCCCCTCGTGGCTTGTGTCCACTTTCATAATGATAAAAATAGAAGGCTCCACAGCGTTCTCTGTACGGTGGACACACACATTTCAGATTAGACTGCAGTGTTGGGTCTGGGTGTCTATCCAAAAGCTTAATGCACTTTTCAGTTAGTGATTTTGGCTAGGATGTGTTGTCACGTCTGGCCAGTTGACAAGGCTGGGTTAGTATCTACCAGCGTCGATGAGGGGAGAACGCAGGCAGGTCATGTGACCCTAATAAGAGGTGATATAACACGCACAGCTGTGACTATTATGGGCTGGAGAGGGACATAATCCTAGAGTCCCAATAATCTCTCCTTTCTCCTGAAGTGTGCCGTTGTTCCCCACAAATATATAAAGCATTGTATTGGCAAAGGCATAGGCCAGTGAGAGTTCCACAACATTTATTATTTGAGTCATTTCCTTTCAAGAGGAAGAGATAATTGGGACATGGCCCTAGTCTGGTTGATTCCAAACTGAAAGGTGGTACTACACGTTGTTGGTTGTGATATTGGGGTGGGGGGGGGGGGGGAAATCAACTGTTACATATCAGAACATTATTTTTGACAATATTGCAATATAATTTGTGCTAGTTGGCTGTACCAAAACTACGCTATTTTTCCATAAAATCCCAGCATTTAAATCGCAAACCGAATCGTGAGAAGAAAAAATCCCCATACATAACTTATTGGCACCTGTATGGTGATATCGTATCGTGAGGTCCCTAGCCTTATTGGTGATACTATAATGCAGTCAGACTCATAGTTCCCTTCACTTCCCATTTAGATATTTTTTTACAAGAAGTGAAAAGACACACCACATGTGGAATTGTTTAAGAGCGCAGAACAGTTTAGGTTTATATTCAAGGCTTTCATTGGTGTGTGTGTGTGTGTTGTGCTTCAACATTTGTCACGTATGCCAACATCTCCAGTTAACAAGTAAGTAGTTAGGTCAGTATTTCTCAACTCCTGGTAAGTTGGGGGATCCAGTTTCTCAGCAGCCCCTTCGATGGTTACCCGTCACCGATTTTGTCAGTTACAGTGCCTTCAGAAAGTATTCATACTTATTAGGTCAGCGGAGTCAATCACCACCTTCCGGAGACACCTGAAACCCCACCTCTTTAAGGAATACCTAGGATAGGATAAAGTAATCCTTCTAACCCCCCCCCCCTTAAAAGAGTTAGATGCACTATTGTAAACTGGTTGTTCCACTGGATATCATAAGGTGAATGCACCAATTTGTAAGTCGCTCTGGATAAGAGCGTCTGATAAATGACTTAAATTTATTACACATGTTGTGTTACAGCCTGAATTCAAAATCAAATATTCTCATCCATCTACACACAACATAATGACAAAGTGATAACATGTTTTTAGACATGTTTTCTTAATTGATATCTCATTTACATAAGTATTGTCAACCCGGAGTCAAAACTTTGTAGAAGCACCTTTAGCAGTGACTACAGCTGTGTCTTTCTGGGTAAGTCTAAGATTGGGCAACATTTGACCATTATTCATTAAGCTCCAACCATTTTCAGGTCTTGCCATTCATTTTGACTTAAATCTATTTAAAAACTGTAAATTGGCCACTGTCTTCTTGGTAAACAACGCCAGTGCAGATTTGGCCTTGCGTTTTAGGTTATTGTCCTATTGAAAGGTTAATTCATTTCCCAGTGTCTGATTGAAAGCAGACTAAACCAGGTTTTCCTCTAGGATGTTGCCTGGATGCATTTAAAAAAATATATTTGTACACGATTCCTTCTTTTCACTCCGTCAATTAGGTTGGTGTTGTGGAGTAACTACAATGTTGTTGATCCATTCTACTATCACAGCCATTAAATTATGTAACTCTTTTAAAGTCACCATTAGCAAATCCCTGAGCGGTTTCCTTCCTCTTTGGAAACTGAGTTAGGAAGGACGCCTGTATCTTTGTAGTGACTGGGTGTATTGATACACCATCCAAAGTGTAATTATTAACTTCACCATTCTCAAAGGGATATTCAATGTCTGTTTTATTTATTTTTATCTTTCTTTGCGAGGCATTGGAAAACCCCTAATCTTTGTGGTTGAATCCGTTTGAAATTCACTGCTTGACTGAGGGACCTTACAGATAATTGTTTGTGTGGGGTACAGAGGGGAGATAATCATCCAAAATAATGTAGAACACTATTATTGCACACAGTCAGTACATTTTTACTCCTGAACTTATTTAGGTTTACCATAACAATGGGGTTGAATACATTTCAGCTTTTCATTTGATTAAATTTATAAAAATTCCATTACAAATAATCCCAATGACATTATGGGGCATTGTGTCGGCCAATGATTTATAAAAAAAAAAATAATAATCTCATTTTAAATTCAGGTTGTGTAACAACAAAATATGGAAAAAGTCAAGAGCTGTGAATACTTTCTGAAGGTGACCAATTTGTTCTTTTTTTAAATCAAGAAAAACAAGTGGGAAAGTAGGGGTTCAATGTGAAATGCAAACTACTAGGCTACTCAAAACTACAAAAACAAAATGGACAGTAGTGATAGGCTATCACAACACAAAAGCAGCAGAAAACTACTTGCTTTAGGGATTTCCAAAAGGAGAAAAAAAGGCTACTTCACAAAGGCAGAAAGAAAAAACTAAACTAGATTCAAAATCGATGTCAACGTGGAGGTGGAAAAAAAACAGGAGACCAACTTACGATTTGTCGCTGCTCAAAAAAGATGCCTCAAAAACTAAAAAAGGGAAACAAAAAAATTTAAATTAGAAGAGAACACCTGTAATGTTGAACTGAACCCATAATCAGAGGCTACTAACTATGCTAATGATATAAGATTTAGAAACAAATCATTGTGATTGTGTTAGTGGCCAAATACATGTATAGGCTAAGTGGTAACCATCTGTACATAATGTGGTGTGGGGTCAGGTGCACATCTCTTAAACTGTGCCAAGACCACGTTAGACACATATTCCTTTCCTTCAAGACTTCTGGCCCTGTATTCACAAAGCATCTCAGAGTAGCTGTGCTGATCTAGGATCAGTTTTAAATGACGATGACTGGATGGGAGGGGGGGGACCTGATCCTAGACCACCACTAGTCAGAGACGCTTTGTGAATGTGGGCCCAGACCAGCAGGACTTGATTAAAACGATGAAAAAAAACTATTCAGTCCAACTAGTCAGTTGTCTGTCGTGAAGGGAAGGAAGCCATTTGAGGGAATTGGGACACAACCGGTAGGTCTACTAGTTAGGGCTAAAGTAGGTCTACTAGTTAGGGCTTGTAAATAAAAAGGTCTGGGTAAGGCCTTCAGAGATGAGGTGATCAACAACAAATAAAAAACTGTATCCACTGGTGCAAAATCAACTCCCTGAAATGTTCATAGTAACAGTGCATCTTCACATCATCAATGCATACCAACACTGCCTTAAGCACAGGAGATTTCCTACATAAGAAGCTTTGTTCACCGATCAGCTCTAGTAGGCCTAATGGACGTTGATCACATAGAAGTCTGACCACAACTATTTCAACAGGCTACACATTTGAATAATGTTCAATAAAAGCACAAATTATGGATGCATGAAATCTCATTCTGCACAATATTTTAATTATTCATATCACAAAATGCAATGCCAGGGTAGTCTATTTCTCGATTTAACAAATGTCTTTGCTTACACAATACACCGTATTGTGTGTATTCCAGTGCAAACGAACGCCCACTTTCACTCTTCATAGTGAAAAAAGATAATGCCTCAGAAATTACGTCATTGTTTCGAGAAATAGGGCTAATGCAGCGAGCACTGTTGCGAACCTCAAAAATAAGAAAGCCAAAAAGAAAACGTTGGAAATATTTCTGAGCAGTCAACTTCAACAACCGAAATTCATGTTACAGGGTCTTAAAATGAAAAGGTTGAACAGTATAAAAACCCTTTTAAAAACGTCATTCCTGGGAGGGGAAAAGACGACCATGATGTTGACCACATACTACTAGGCCTAATCATTTGTCCAGTCAGATTGGAAACAACCTTCGATCTTTCTTCACATAAAAATATTACCATAAAACACACAAAATGCTCTTATGGTAAACTTGGAAAAATGAAGGTTCAAAAGTCCTAATTCGAAAAGTAAAGCAAAAAAAATTACCGCTGTGTAGAGAGCTAACCAATACTAGTCACGCGCAGCCTGTTTTCCACCCGTCGCTGCAACAAAATGCACGCCTTTAAAAGCCAACACAAATTCAGAGAATGCAGTCAGAAAAATCCATTAAAAACAAAAAATAAAAAGTCCGAAAGAGATCAGCTCAAAGTAAAAAAAAAAAAGAAAAAAGAAAAATTCTGAAAAATGTTCTCGATTCAAAATACTCACCAGGAGCTCAATTATTGAAAAATGAGTGCAATTTCGACGTTGTGTTGGTTGGTGTCTTATATGATCCGTTTCCAATTCAGTAGGCTGATTGTACTGTACCTTGAACCAGTTAACACGAAATGGCGCTGTGGCTACGCATAGCAGTATGTTCACTCCTTATCCGGAATACTGGTATCTTATTGGATCTACTCAGGAGAACGTGACTTAAATCTCTTCGGGAATTGGTTGATATATCACTAAGCCCCGCCTAAGAGGCGCCTTCACATTCCATCTTTGAACAGTAGACTACCATCTGACTGAAACAATGCACACATGCATAGAAGTGCAACAATAGCCTCCACTACAAAATAACACATATATACTGAACAAAAATATAAACGCAACATACAACAGTTTAACTATTTTACTGAATTACAGCTCATATAAAGAAATCAGTCAATTGAAATTAATGAATTAGGCCCTAATCCATGGATTTCACAGCAGAGCAGAAGCACAGCCATGGGTAGGGCTGGGAAGGCATAGGCCCACCCACTGGAGAGCCAGGCCCACCCGCTGGGGAGCCAGGCCCAGCCAATCAGAATGAGTTTTTCCCAACAAAAGTGCTTTTTTACAAAAATAAATACTCAGTTTCATCAGCTGTCCGGTTGGCTGGTCTCAGACGATCCCACTGGTGAAGAAGGCGAATGTGGATCCTGGGCTGGTGTGGTTACACGTGGTATGCGGTTGTGAGGTCGGTGGGACGTACTGCCAACTTCTCAAAAATGACGTTGGAGGGGGCTTATGGTAGATAAATGAACATTCAATTCTCTGGCAATAGCTCTGGTGGACATTCCTGCAGTCAGCATGCCAATTGCACGCTCCCTCAAGACTTGAGACATCTGTGGCATTGTGTTGTGTGACAAAAGTGCACATTTTAGAGTGGCCTTTTATTGTCCCCAGCGCAAGGTGCACTTGTGTAATGATCATGCAGTTTAATAAGGTTGTTGATATACCACACCTGTCAGGTGGATGGATTATCTTGGCAAAGGAGAAATGCTCACTAACAGGAATGTAAACAAATCTGTGCACAAAATTGGAGAGAAATAAGCTTTTTGTGCGTATGGAACATTTGTGAGATCTTTTATTTCAGTTCATGAAACACGGGACCAATACCAATGTTGCGTTTATATTTTTGTGTAGTGTGGATCAGTGGAGGTTCCTCAGAGGAGGAAGGGGAGGACCATCCTCTTCAGTGAATTTCATTTTTTTTTAAAGTATAGTATATGTTGGTTGAAAAATGTATGTTGAATGTCTTACATGCATTTTCTGACAACAAAAACATAGTGACATTATTGATGTCACTAACACACAGAAAAAAACATGTGTAAAAAGGAAATCCATGTTTGGCAAGGTCTTTATGTTTCACATACATGTATAGAAATATGAAACATTTGTCAAAAATATTTTTCATGTCTACACATATATTTACACATATATTTATTTTCAATGCTGCTGAGTTAGTCTGACTGTGGATAAGATTGTGTTTGTGTATGAGAATAAGTAGGCCTATGTGCTTGTTGAAGTGCATGACATAATATTTTATAGCATTGCAGCATACACCATGCAGGGACTATGGTATGCTAAACAGTATGCATTTACAGTGACTATAGTCAAATGTGTAGTAATAACAATGCATGATTCTACAAACAGATGTAGACAGAAACGCAGGACAGACGACACACTTCACTTCATATGTCACCACTTTAGCTTCCGGGAGAGTCGACCTGAAACACCAAGAAATAGGTACGGTGAGTTTGTGTCTGTGTGTGTGTGTGTGCGCGCGCGCATGCGTGCTTGCAAGTGGTAGTGCGTGTGTGTGTGTGTGTACCTCTGATATCAGTCTTCTTACTGCGGTGGCGTGGAAGGGTAGAATCTAACTGAAAGTCAGATTCTGGGGTCTTCAATACTTCCTCTAGTTTGCACTGCTCCAAGCTCTCCTGACAAATTAACAACACACAATTATGAAAATGAAAAATTCATAACACACATATTATTCAGCTACTTATAATAGATGTAACATCCACTTAAAGCAGGAATTCACCACATCCATTTGCAATATTACTATGTCTAAGTAGCTTTGCACAAGCCTTAACTCATGAGCCTGTTTCTGTACACCCTTTGGACAAGACTGTAGTCTATCACAAGGCATTATTTCCAATCCAACTCCTTAATAATGCTGAGCGCCAAGCAGAGATGCATCAGCTCCCATTCTTTGGTCTAACTCAGCCTGCGATTGAACTCACAACCTTGCAATCTCAGGGCAGACACTCTAACCACAAGGCCACTGAGTTAGTAACAAAAACACCCAAGACGTTACTTCAGACAACGAACCTGTTTTTTCCCCTCGGACGTCACTGCATGTGCAATAGAACAGCAGAGTATGTACTAGGATGTTTTTTTCTACCACTTTGCTGGATGCTAATTTTGAAACAAAAACATTAACAAATGTGCCTGGGGCGGCCAGTGGCTTTGTTTTGCCTATCGCGGATCAAGTTCAGGATAGTCCCTCCCTGTTTTGGCTGTTTGCTTCTATTTGGTTCCTATTGAATACACTCCTGGTTTTAGTGACACTGTCACTTCTCTCCCTCTCTCTCGCTCTCCCCTCAGTCTCTACCTGAGAAGGTGTCTGGTGGTGGTGGTGGGGATGGTAGTGGTGCTTGTGGTTAGGTGCAGGTGAGCTGGGACTCTCTCCTCCTTTCTCTCGCTCCCTCTCTCTCTCCCTTTGTTGCAGGATGGAGAGACGGGTGGCTCTATATTCCAGGGAGAAGTCGCTGACGGTCTTACAGAAGTCCTCCGCATTCGTCTCTCTCACCATCGTACGAGAGTAACCCAGAAACAAAAGGAATGAGTGAAACCTGCAGATAGATAGAGCGAGAGAGAGAGAGTAGAGAGAAAGAGAAAAGAGAGAGAGAGAGGGCGATAGAGACAGGAAGAGAGTGTGTGAGAGAGAGAAGAAGAGAGAGAGGGAGAGAGAGATATATATATAGAGAGAGAGATAGAGAGGGAGGGAGAGAGAGAGAGAGAGAGAAAAATAGAGGGAGAAACAACAACAATCACCCAATTTTAGTGTCATAGCTGTTTATTCCAGATGTATGAATCTCTAAACTAATCAAATCAACTTTATAAACTACTTATAAGCCCTTTAAACATAATTTTAAGCGTACCTTAATGTAAAGTATTGTATTAGGTCATGTAAGTAAAGTTACACTCTTACACAAGTTACAATATTCAGACATCACCTGTTGATAACCCTCCGATGGACAGCTCTCAGTACCTTCAGCCTGTCCTCACATTCCTTCAGCAACGTAGGTAACCTCTGTCGCAGGGTGCCCTCCCGCTCCCCTCCTCTGTCCCGTCCTCCTCTCTTCTTCTCATCCTCCCGTTCTAGCAGACGCAGCTGGTCCCATGAGGATTTGCAAAGGGCCTCCAGCTGTGAGAGGCTGGACTGGATCTGGGTGTAGTCACACTGGGAGAGAGACAGGGGAGGGTGGAGAGCAGAGTGGTCACGCACACGCACACACACATTCACGCTAACATACACGTAGATATACACTACTCCCTCTCTCTCTCACACACACACGCACACACGCACGCACGCACCGCCCGCACGCCCAACGCACCGACGCCCCCCGCACAGCACAGCACGCCCACGCTCCATCGCACTGACAGCACACACAACTACAACACCACACCACACTCACACACCCAAACACACACCACCACACAACACACAACAACACACACACACACCCTTGCTGGTGCGGGTGACAGAGGTGATATCACAGAGTAGAGGTCTGAGGACTGTGGGTAGAGCTGCAGGAGCAGAACACACATATGGTAACAGCAGCTGACGGGAGTGTGTATCTCTGACTGAGACAGCTCCCCAGGTAACTCAAACTCAAAACCACCGGCCTAAAGAGAGGGAGAGAGAGGGGAGAGAGGGGAGAGAAGAGAGAGAGGGAGGGAGGGAGGGAGAGAGAGAGAGGGAGAAGGAGGGAGGGAGGGAGAGAGAGAGGGAGAGAGAGGGGGAGAGAGAGGGAGAGAGAGAGAGAGGGAGGGAGAGAGGAGAGAGAGAGAGGGAGGGAGGGAGATGAGAGAGAGGAGCGAGAAGAGGGAGCGGGAGAGAGAGAAGACGAGGAGGGAGGAACAGGGCGAGGGAGAATGAGCGACGAGACGCACGGGAGAGAGAGAGAGAGAGCGAGAGAGGGCACCGCGGAACCGGGCATAGCGACGAAGCGCACGAGCGAGACCCCACAGCAGAGCGAAGAGCGACGCACAGAGAGAGAGCAAGAGCGAGAGAGAGAGAGAGTACGCTGAGTCCGTCACGCCCACGAGAGCGAGAACTCGAGAGACCGCCAGGCAGATCAACCATCGCGCGGGAGTGGACGAGGATTAGAGGAAAACGAGGTCAGCGGACCGAGGACAGATTTTAGCGCAGGCCGAGAAGCAAGGGCAGAGCAGCAGTAGATACGACAACGAGAGGAAGGGGGAGAGAGAGAGAGGCGAGAAAGAAAGTTAGATTGCTAGGATTTAGACCAGGGTTTCCCAAACTCGGCCCTGGGGACCTCAAGGGGTGCACGTTTTGGTTTTTGCCATAGCACTACACAGCTGATTCAAATAATCAAATCATCATCAAGTTTTGATCATTTGAATCAGCTGTGTAGTGTAAAAAAAAGAAAAGACACCGAGTTTGGGAAGTGCAATAGATTACTCCAACAACAACAGTGAAAAAGAGGAACTAGACTAATACAAAGGAGTTGATGGTGGTATGTTGTTCACCTTGCATCCATTGAGGAAGTTACCAATGGCTAGCACAGTGGCCAAGATGCATCTAAAGGTCTGATTGGCTGCCAGCTGTTCCATGGCAAGCTTCAGGTGGAAGAGAGGCTCTGCAATTTCCTGGTTATATAAATAACATACAGCAATAGTTAAGCAACATATTCACAATAAGTGTCAAAACTGTCAAATAACTTCAGTGCATGCAAGTATTAAGACAACAGAGTTGTATTCATTAGTACACAAACATATATATTTTTTCAATTGGGGAAAAAAACAAGTATTTCTTATTGGACGCTTATCGGAAGTTCAAGTTGTCCCTCTGTGTTTCAATCCGTTTTCTTCAGGTTGTTGCCTAATGAATGCCACCCTGCATCACACCCTGCATGCCACCCTGCATCAAAACACAAGTTTTAAACCTCTACAACTCCTCCGCAATAAACCATAATGCCACAAGGTGACAGCCCCTTATCCATTCTCCATCCATCCTCCACCTCCTCTAATCACTCATTATGCCTTCCATTTTATGACACTCAGACACCACCTACTCTTTCCAGGGTGTCATAGTCCAGAGCGAAAGCCCAGAGCTGAAGCCTGGGGCTCAGGTAACTGATCTCCCCCAGGGTTAGGAGACAGAGCTCAGCTGGGGCCAGAGGCGAGTGGGGGGACTCGGCCTGGGCCTTCCTGATCAGAGACAGCTCCTCTTCACTGGGGACCAGGGACTGGAGACGCTGGATGGAGAGAGAGAGAGAGAGAGAGAGAGAGAGAGAGAGAGAGAGAGAGAGAGAGAAGGGATTTAGATGGGTGTGAAAGTCAGTGGAGAAGGTATGCCTGTAGTAAGGTACAGGCTGATGTACTGTGGTAGAGATGAGTTGGCAGTAAGTGGAGTATAAGTTAGTCCTCCTACTAGTATAAGATGCAGTGGTTTGTATTTTCAATGTTGTTGTATTTTCAATGTTGGCTTTGCAGTGGTTTATGAGTTATCAGTGAAAGGTCACTATATATGCAGTCAAAATATACAGTGAGTCATGATAGTCGTCTGTAGTGGAGACTCAACCTGTACGTCCTCTCTGTCCAGAACACTACAGTCCATGGTGTAAATGGCAGGAGGCAGCAGGTGGGGAGGAGGGAGGCTACTGAGGGCAATTGTGATGATGTTACTCCGTTTCACCCCTAGAACTGAGACAGACGGCAGCTTCTGGAAGAGAGGGGTGGGGGGAGAAAGAGGGAGAGAGGGAGATGGTAGAGTCCAGTCATACACAGTGATCACCAACCCTGTCCTTGTGAGCTGAAGGGTTTGTAGTTGTTTGCACCAGTCCCAGTTGATTCCACTGTGTTAGTGCTGTAGACTTTGTTCCTCTCAAAGTACACCAACATTATCCAGAATACCTTACAAAATTAGCCTTACGTAATTAGCCAGAGCACCAAGAAATTGGATTGCAGAGCACTCAAGAGAGCTCTGATTTCAACTCTTACCTGCCTTCCCGTCAGCACGCTGCAGATGGAGCCATTTCCCTTGGTCTCAAACAGGTACTCCAGCCGGTTGGTGTCCAGGTGCACAGGCTCCAGCCCAGCCCAGATGGTCTGGGGCCCAAAGCGGCTAACCCTGGGCAGGGGGGGCAGGCTGTGGAGCTCCCTCCAGTGGAGCTTTAAGGTACGACAACCTGAGGGTTTCTCCATGGAAGAGGCATATCCTGTAGACCGGGGAGGGGGAGGAGCTGAGGGCGGCATGGGAGGAGGAGGAGGTGGTGTTTGGAGACATGCTGAGGTTTGGTTGGTCAAGGTGCCTCCGTCTTCCTCGGCGCTGTCCAATCCCAGGTCCTCCTCATCCCACAGGTCGGAGAAGTCCAAGGTGTTGAGGCAGAGACGAGGTGCAGACTTTAGGAAGGAAACCCAGGATTTGTCAAGGCCTGAAGTTAAGGGCATGTCCTTGATTTGACAGGATTGTGTCATTGGTCCTTTCAGGATTGCCTTGGTTTTGTGGTATTGCTTTTTTGTTTTAGACACACTTTTTGGAAAAAAAACAGCAGTTGAAAAAACATGCCTAATGAATGCCACCCTGCATCACACCCTGCATGCCACCCTGCATCAAAACATATATGAAAGTGTTCTTCCTTTTCTGAATACGCAGGAAAAAGCAGTAAATGAACACCTCCTATCCTCTCTTTTCTTCTCACCCATTCATCCTGCAGGTCTTTGAGAGAAGAGATTCAATCACAACACTCAGATTTCCCTCTATAACAATATCTCCATACTAATCCTGTTATCTCCTCTCTTGTCACTCTGTCAGCACTGAATGCAGGTCAAAACCACATGACTGCTCCATGATCCACAAACCACCTTTCCCAATATTATTCCCACAATCCAGAACTTGCTTTAGGTGTCATTTGCTTCCAAAAAAGAATGCTCTTCTGCTTCTACTTAGGAATGTAGAGCAAAATTGTCTCTTGAACGGATATAATGTGCACCAATTGGATCGGTTCAGAATCAGATGGGTCCAGATTCCTCTATGAATTCAGGGTTCAATTCTGATGTTGATGTCCAAGGAATGGTTCTGTTGTGTCCAACTGTTTTCATGCAATGACCCGACCTGGTTTCACAGAAACTTCTCTCTCTCTCTCTCTCTCTCTCTCTCTCTCTCTCTCTCTCTCTCTCTCTCTCTCTCTCTCTCTCTCTCTCTCTCTCTCTCTCTCTCTCTCTCTCTCTCTCTCTCTGACTCTGTGAGTGGTCTCTTCGAAGGGCTGAAATGTATCAGTCTCAGTTTATTTGAGTTGCACCCTTTTCCTTCATTTCCTTATCGAGCCAACATCTCCTGTTTAAATTGCTTCTTGTGTATACACAACCCTC
Organism: Salvelinus sp. IW2-2015; assembly: GCF_002910315.2. Classification (NCBI taxonomy): domain Eukaryota; kingdom Metazoa; phylum Chordata; class Actinopteri; order Salmoniformes; family Salmonidae; genus Salvelinus; species Salvelinus sp. IW2-2015. The sequence continues at coordinate 9,454 of NW_019945912.1, read as the reverse complement.
CTCTATCTGCTGCTGTTGATCTCCCCTCCCTCCCTCCCTCCCCCATCACGTTCATAATGATCTCTTTCTATAGACATACCGGGCTCTCCGCTTTTTCTAATAGTAAAGAACGAGCCTTTGAATGTGATTTGTGCACATAGCATTACTCATAATGAAAAAGAGTCTTAGTAACCTACATGATTTCCAAGCCTAGTCCTGCCCAAAGCACAATAGGGTCAGATGTGTTTATGGTCCTTTGCATGCTTGACAGCCATAATGACAGCACCCCTCCTATAGCTATTACAGATGTAGGATCTTAATTTGCATGAGAAAACTTGGAGTGTATTTGTGGTTTAAAAAAAGATTGAGATTTCAGACTTCATTTTCCCTCACGAAAAATGTATCAACCCCTCCAAGAATGTCCATTAATTATAAACCTTATAATAATTCACATTTCCTGTTGCTGCAGGATTATTTTCCGGCTGTACCAAACGTGCTCAAATTAAGATCCTATATCTGTAGTCTTATAGGCTCCAAACAGTGACATGGTACAGACATATACACTGTCTGTACCATGCAAACCTTAATGGTCTGAATGAAGGCCTGATTGTACTTAGGCCTGTAGAGTGTGTCAATTATTGTTTGCCCGTAGGTTAGATAGACTTATGTTCATTATAGCATTTGTCATGTGTGAATGTTACTGCCATACATTCGCTTCTTTGTCTTATCAGACTTGCCACAACTGATGTAAAATAAAGTTGTTCTTTCCTAGTCTATCTCAATCTGAATGGAGGTCAAAGAAGGTCAAATTGGAGAATCATTTTAGGCCCACACAAGAAAGAAAAAGTAGAACATGTCTACAAGTACAATTATACACTTTTAATTAACAAAACATGCAAAAACAGCGAGGCCTAAACTACGGTGCACTGCTCACTTACTACTCAGTGATACCCTTGTTCACAGGCGCAGCTTTCCTCGTGGGAAAACACATTTCCAACGGGGTTGCTTTGATGAATCTGTCCATGATCGCGTCAGAGGTAGGCGGCGACTCTGCTGTCTCTGGAACTTGTAGACTGTCTCCACAACTGTTTGTGTTTGTTTGTAAGCCTCCGGGACTCCGGGGATATCGGACAGATCTGGGCAATAATTATGTTTAATCATTCCCAATTAGGTCGGAGGAGATGGAGGAGACCCCAACGGCTCTTTGACTTCAGAGTCAAACAACATGGAGAGGTCGGGCTGGGGGAGAAGTCACTGTAAGCCAATTAAATTAGGATTGTTCCAATAATCCATGAGATTTTTGTCATAAATATAAAGAAATAGAATACTATGCTGTGTCATGTGTAACATGTGTAGGGGGGGGGGAAGACCCTTCCTTCTACAATTGTTTTGTTGTTGCCCTCCCCCTCATAGAATTAACTCCAGAATAATGTTTACGATCACAGATAACAACAACTGTAGCGATCCTGTGTTTATAAACATAGATATGGACTTTGTCACTTCAGCAAACATTTGTGGCACAGTCGATGCCACGCAGGGTTACAGGCCAGAGTATTGAGTGTTTGCCGAGCACCACGGCGGACGAGCTCACTCTCCCTGCCTGTTACATTACACCTACACTACGATCAGAGCCGGCTGCAGACAATGATCAGCTAGGGGGAAATCTGATTTTCAACATTTTGATGACGTACCTGTATTTATAATTGTATAAAATATATGCCAAAAAAATTCAACCGACAGGTTTCTGGGCCAATGTACAACACAACCAATAAACAACGCATACCTACTTCGGGCGCTTCAATATCACGGTTTGCGTTTTCAACACCACAATAAATAGACAATGTCAATCTGGACAAACAGAGAATACATCCCTCTCCACCTTGTATGCCTACCCAGTATTAAGGCTTGGCTTGACAATCTCTAAATGTCATTCAACTTGTTGGTGATTTGTTCTCTTTCCGTTCATCAAATGGCCGCTGCACAGTTTGGATTGATTGATTGATTTTATTTGTCACCTCCAAAAAAAACATTACAGAGATACAGACACATTACAGAGATACAGACACATTACAGAGATACCGACACATTACAGAGATACAGACACATTACAGAGATACCGACACATTACAGAGATACAGCAACACATTATCAGAATACCGACACATCACAGAGATACAAGACCACATTACATAGATACCACACATCACACGAGAACACGACACATTACAGATACTACCAGACACAAGACAAGATACAGACACATTACAGAGAAAGACACATTCAGAGAAACAACACATCACACTGCATACATATATACATTAATAGAAACACACATACATAGACTAGCATACACATACTGAAGTACAGAACACATACAGGAGGAGACAGACACATACAGAGATACCAGACAACATGACAGAAACAACACATACAGAATACAGACACATACAGTAGATACAGACACTACACGATATAACAGACACATACAATAATAACAGACACATACACGAGATACAGACACTACATATAGGATACCAGACACATACATAATACAGACACACATAGATACAGACACATACATAGATACAGAACAACCATACACTAGATACCAGACAGCATCACATTAGATAACGAACACATACAACGGAAGATACAGACAAATTAAAGGGGAGAACAGACACATTAAACATACGATTAACAAACACATTACAAATAATCGCAGACATCACTATACAGAGATACAGAACCATACATAGTATACAGGACAACATACAAAGAACAGACACAACTACATAGAACAGACACATACATTGATACAACCACAACAACAGTTACACGAGAACAGACACATTACAGAAAAGCACAATTACACGAGATAGACACATTAAGCATAGATATAGGACAATACATAGATACAGACACATTACACGCATATAGCAAGACACATACACGAGATAGCAGACAAAACATTACATAGACAAGCCACATTACACTGAATACTAGACACATACCATAAGAAAGCAGACACATCATAGAAAAAGCCAACATTACATAAAACGGGTCCCACACCCTCGCTACACTAGATACAAACAAGCATCAACCACCCTTAGATACACGACACATTACAGAGATACAGACATCAATACATAATACAGACAAGTACAAGAGATACACGACAGACATTACAATTAAATAGGCAATACTACATTAGATAAGACACATAATAACATAGATACAACAGACAACAACAGAGAGACAGAGTACACAACGAACATTACAATAGATACTGAATCGACACATTACAGAGATAACAGGACACCAGACAGAGATACAGACACATTAACAGGAAAAAGACAGGAACACATAACATACGATATAGACAGAGCAAGCATTACGATAGATACGTAGAAGGCAGCCAGACTACACATCATAGATATAGCACATTACACATAACAGTAATATAGACAAACACTTACAGTTAATAACTCACAGACCAACGATAAACATAGAGATATAACCGGNACGGTAAGGACAGATAGAGCTCACAGCAGCTCGTCCAATCAGCTCCTGGTAAAAGACCTCAGGTTTCTAATGATATAGTAAGCTATGGTGAGATTTGTTCTCATACCATTTCAGGTAGGTTACAGGAATAACCAGAACAATTTTGTTCTATGTTTTGAGATTTCTGAAGAAACATAATATTCCAGGAACAATCATGCAACATTATCGGAATGCAAGTTGTTTTAGATCATCATAGCACACTGCTAACATTCAAGGAACATGATTCCATAACGTTATCTCAGGGAGCTGGACTAGAAACCTCTGCACTATGTTCTGGGAAGGTTTTGTTGTTATCAGAGATGGTGACACCCAACAAACAGGTCATTACTGCTGTGTAGTGAGAATCATACACTCCTGTTCCCTTCAGTAGACAGAGACTGTCAGTCTGTCTGTATGCCTTTCCATCTGTCTGTCTTCCTGTCTGTCTATCTGTTTTGTCTGTGTGCCTTTCTATCTGTTTTGTCTGTCTGTCTGTCTGTCTGTCCGTCTGTCCGTCTGTCTATCTGTCGGTCTTTCTTTCTGTCTGACTGTCTTTCTTTCTGTCTGCCTGTCAGTCAGAGAACTGATGTGAGAATGAACCTGCCATTCTAGCCAGCCAGCCAGCCAGCCAGCCAGCCAGCCAGTCAAACAGCCAGCCAGTCAAACAGCTATTGTAACTCAACAAAGTAAATGTTTCTGACACACAATAAGGATCTACAGCAAGAACATTCACTCTAACACACAATCCTCTGAAGACAGCAGCATTTTATCTCTCTCTGTGTGTGTGTGTGTGTGTGTGTGTGTGTGTGTGTGTGTGTGTGTGTGTGTACACGTGTGTGAGTGCTCCTATCAGTAAATAAATAGCTTTCTGGGGACAGTTAGTTGGACTAGTCCAGTGAATACACATGCGCACACACCCACACACCCACATACACACACACACATTTCCATGGAGACAATGTGTCCCTTCCTCTTTTATGTTGGTCTGCCAGTAAATCTAAATTGGCGAGAGCGTTTAACCTCTAACCCTCGCTCAGTCCGCCCGCTCCCCATTCCAGGCTTCTAAAGACCGAACCAGAGAGAATTAGAACGAAGAAAGGGAAAAGAAAGCATTTGAACATGTTAGAACACAACAGAGCTGAGGTCAAATAAAAGGCATGTGTTTTTCCTCCGCGCTAAGATAAAAAGGCTCCCATTCCRCGTGTAAAGAGTTGTGAGGACCGCGGCTGGGCATCGTTGTTTTTGACAGTTCCAGTGGCCAGAATAGAGTCTATTATAATGTGCCTCTTTGATGTGATCTAATCTAAGAGGGTATAAAGGGAAACCCAATCTGTTTACAGCTTTGATTGGAATTACACAATCAATTACCACCTCCCGCTGAGCCCCAAATGAGCAGGGCCCAAAAGACAGGGGAATTGGTTAAMTGTTATTGTTGGGAGGCCATTATCCAACAATCGGCCTGGTTAATGCAAGAAAATGACATTCATTAAAAGCCTCAACAGGAATCTCCCAGAGGGCTGTGCTGCAGCTGACCCCCATTCAGTAGAGGGCTTTGTCTCTGCCGTCCACGGTGGGGAGGGAAGATCATGTCAAAGACACAGAATGCGGGGAGCACTCTTTTGTAGAGAGACACTGGCTGCCTCTCTCGCTCTCTATGGCAATGTGTGTGTGTGTTCCGGCTGTATTTGTGTAAGACGAGAGAGAGTGTGAGTGAGAGAGGCTTAATGACCATCCAATTCTGTTTACGACCACGATGACTCCGACGCCACAACACACTGTCGGCAGAGGTGGGGAAGGAGGAAGTTAGAGAAAGGTTATTAGAGAGAGATAGAGAGAGAGTTAAAGAGAGAGTTAGAGAGCGATAGTTTCCTCCTAGAGCCAACAAAAAAAAAAACTATTTACATACCTTGGCTTAAACCATCAGCGCCCACAGGTAACTTCCACAAAGCTCGCAGTGAACGCATCTGAGAGGAACAAGGCAAGAAGGGCTTTATGCCATCAAAAAGAACATAAAATTCAACAATACCAATTAGGATCTGGCTAAAAAGACCTTGAAATCAGTCGATAGACATTCAGTTGCCCTTTAGGGTTGCTGAGGTCTGGAGTCCGTCACCAACAAGAATCCACAAAATGGGACAAACACCCCAATTGAAGACTCGGCTTGCCAGAATTCTGCATGCAAGCTGGCGCCTGGCGCCTTCCCTGTTCACAAACACAAACAACCCCAACAGAGCCCCCAGGACAAGCAACACAAATTAGACCCCAAACCAAATCATGAGAAAACAAAAACGCATAAGTACTTGACCACATTGGGAAAGAATTAACAAAAACACTGAGCAAACTAGAATGCCTATTTCGCCCCTACAACAGAGGGTACCAACAGTGGCGCCAGGAATACCTGACCACTGTGACTGACCCCAACACTGTAAGGAAAGCTCTCTGACCTATGTACCAGACCTCATGAGGCATAGCCTCTGCTATTGAGAAAGGCCGCCGGTTAGCGAGGACACTGCTCTCAACGAGCAGCAGGCCTATCGCACACATGCCAAGACCAACATGAGGGTGACAACTGAGCTCCACTTCCTAACCTCCTGCCCAATGTATGTGTCACGTCGACCCATAGTTCTTTTGTATTTTCGTCGGTTTAGGGTGGTCCAGGGCGTAGTTGCGGGGGTTATCTATGTTTTCTGCTGTTTCTGTGTTGGTTTGCTTGTTATGGACCTGATATGTCTCAATCAGAGCAGGTGTTAGTCATTGTCTCTGATTGCGAACCATATTTAGGTAGGCCTGTTTTCTTGTTGGGTTTTGGTGTGGTTGGTTTTCAGTCTTGGTGTTGTCGCACCAGGACAGAACTGTTTCGCGTTTAAATCACTTGTTTTATGTAATTTTGAAGGCTTCAGTTTGGATTAGATTAAATAAGAATGAACACTAACCACGCTGCGCTGTGGTCCTCACCTTCTTCCACCGCGACAACCGTTGACAGTATGACCATGATTTAGAAACACATATTTCCCTCAGATTACACAGCATCCACGAAAGATTCGAAAACCATCCCGATTTCGCGGCGGATTGAACTCCCATATCTACTGGGTGACCAATACCACAGTGTGCCATCAGCAGATTTTAACCCTGTTGCCACGAAAAAAAGGCTCAAACTTAGTGAAAACAAACACCATTGTAATACAACCCCATATTAGTCTCCCCTTTTGTACATTAACCATTGTACATTTTACAACACTGTATATTATATAAAAATATGACATTTTAATGTCATTTCTTGTTTGTAAACTTTCTGCTCCATGTTGTAAATGTTCTTACGTTAATTTGCTATTGTTATTTCACTTTTGTGTTCATTATTCTACCTGCACTTGCTTCGGCCGCCAATTGTCTAACCACACTGTTTCCCCAGCCATAAAGGCCCCTTGAATTGAATGAATTTGAATTTGCAGAGAGTGAGAGAGGAGATAGAGACGAGTAGAGAAGAGTTAGAGAGTGGCAGAGAGAGTTAGAGAGAGAGTTAGACGAGAGGAGAGTTAAGCAGAGATTAGAGAGAAGATTTAGAGAGAGAGTTAGAGAGAGAGAGTAGAGAGTGAGTTAGAGAGAGCAGTTAGAGAGAAGAGAGAGAGAGAGAGAGTTAGAGAGAGTTAGGAGAGAGAGTAGAGAGTGCGAGAGAGAGTTTAGAAGAGAGAGAGAGAGAGAGTACGAGAGTGAGTTAGAAGAGAGTTAGGCAGAGAGAGAGAGAGACGAGCAGTTAGAGCAGAGTTAGAGAGAAGAGAGTTAGAGAGTGGAGAGAGAGTTAGCGAGCAGAGTAAGAGAGAGAGAGTTTAGAGAGAGAGTAGAGAGAGAGTTAGAGAGAGAGAGTCTAGAGAGAGAGTTAGAGAGAGGTTAGGAGAGAAGAGTTAGAGAGAGAGTTAGAGAGAGAGAGAGGGAGAAAGAGAGTTAGAGATGAGAGTTAGAGAGAGATTAGAGAGAGAGTTAGAGAGAGCGTTAAGACGAGAGTTAGAGAGAGAGTTAGAGAGAGAGTTAGAGAGAGAGTTAGAATGTGAACCTGTTCCATCACAGAAAAGGGCAACCAGTGAAGAACAAACACACCATTGTAAATACAACGCCACTATTATGCTTATTATTTTTAACTTGTTGTCTTAATCCATTTATGCTACATTGTTACAAAACACTGCTATATATATAATATAACATTTTTAATGTCTGTTTGTTTGAAACTTCTGTATGTGTAATGTTTACTGTAAGTGCTATTGTTATTCACTTGTATAAATCGATCTAACCTCACCTTGCTTTGGCAATGTTAACACAGGTTTCCCATGCCAATTAAAGCACCCCTTGAATTGAATGAATTGAAAAAAAGTTAGAGAGAGAGTTAAGAAGCAGTTAGACAGAGAGAGGTTAGAGAGAGAGAGGTTAGAGAGAGAGAGTAGAGAGAGAGTAGAGAGAGAGTTAGAGAGACGAGGTTAGAGTACGAGGAGAAGAGAGAGAGAGTTAGAGAAGAGTTAGAGAGAGCAGAGTTAGAGAGAGAGTTAGAGAGAGAGTTAGCAGAAGAGGAGGAGTGGTTAGAGAGAGAGTTTTTAGAGAGCAGAGTTAGAGAGAGAGTTAGAGAGAGAGTTAGAGAGAGAGTGTAAGAGAGAGAGAGCTCTAGAGACGAGAAGAGAGAGAGAGAGAGTTAGAGAGAGAAAGACAGGCTATGATGCACCATGCCACAAAAAGCAGAAAAGCTATGTCGCACACTGCCCACAAAATGCGCGGTGGAAACTGAGCTGCCACGTCCTAACCTCCTGCCCAACCCCGTATGACCATATTAAGAGACAATATTTCCCTCAGATTACACAGATTCCACAAAGAAATTTGAAACAACAAATTCAAATTTTTGCAAAACTCCCAATCTACTGGGAGAAATCCACAGTGTCCATCACAGCAGCAAGATTTTGTGGACCCCTGTGCCACAAGAAAAGCGGCAACCAGTGAAGAACAAACACCATTGTAAATACAACCCATACTTTATGCTATTTATTTTTAACTTGTGGGCCTTAACTACGTGTACATGTGTTGACCAACACTGTATATATATAATATTAACATTTGGATGTCTTTATTGTTTTGAAACGTTCTGTATGTGTAATGTTTACTGTTAATTATGTTATTGTTGTATTTTCACCTGTTGCTAAATATCTACCTCACTTCGCGTTTGGCCAACGTTAACACATGTCTTCCGCCATGCAATAAAAGCCCCTGGAATTAATTGAATGAATTGACGAGAGACGAGAACGTTAGAGAGGAGACGAGAGTTAGGAGAGAGAGGTAGAGAGAGAGTTAGAGAGAGAGTTAAGAGGAGAGTTAGAGAGAGAGAGAGTGTAGGAGAGAGAGTTCAGCAGAGAGAGTTAGGAAGAGAGAGCAGTCTAGAGAGAGCAGAAGAGAGTTAGAGAGAGAGTTTAAGAGAGAAGTTAGCAGAGCGAGTTAGAAGAGAGAGTTAGAGAGAGAGTTATAGAGAAGAGAGGTTAGACGAGAGATGTAGAGAGCAGAGTTAGAGAGTGCGGGAAGAGAGGTTAGAGAGGAGAGTTAGAGAGAGAGAGTAGAGAGAGGAGGTTAGAGAGATGAGTCTAGAGAGAGAGAGAGAAGAGAGAGGTTAGAGAGCATTAGAGAGAGAGTTAGAGAGTGGAGAGAGAGTAGAGAGATGATTAGGACGAGATAGAGTTAGGAGAAGACAGTGAGAGAGAGGGGCAGATTAGAGAGAGAGAGTTAGAGAACAGAGTGTATGGAGAGTAGAGTTAAGATCGAGGAGTGTAGAGAGAAGTAGAGAGACGAGAGGAGAGATGAGAGTAGAGAAGAGGATAGAGAGAGAGTTAGGAGAGGAGAGTCTAGAGAGAAGTTAGAGGAGAGAGTAGAGAGGAGTTAGGAGAGAGACGTTAAAATCTCTCTCTCTTTT
>NW_019945911.1:30081-37544 GCF_002910315.2 Salvelinus sp. IW2-2015 | reverse complement strand
GACTCAGTTCCTTTGGCTTTGAATGCCTCATGATGAGTATTGACCTCATGTTCAAGTAGACTGTGATTTTGCTGTGATCTGATAGGCGGTGGTCAGTGGACTGACTGTGACGCTCTGAGATATTAAGAAATGCTATAGATGGAAGGAAAGTAGTGTGGAAATCTACCAAAAAACAATTAGGCAACAACAAATTCAATCCCTTCTAGACAACTTCCTGGAGAAAAGGTTCCACTGTAATAGTGAAGGTGTAAACTTGGCAGTATAAAATCTTAACATATTTGACCTCTCAGCTTCCCTATCAAATCTAAAAATGTCAAATAATAAACTGAGGAAAATGAACAACAATGGCAAATGGTTTGATGAAGAATGCAAAAATCTAAGAAAGAAATTGAGAAACCTGTCCGACCAAAAACATAGAGACCCAGAAAACCTGAGTCTACGCCTTCACTATGGTGAATCACTAAAACAAYACAGAAATACACTACGGAAAAAGAAGGAACAGCACGTCAGAAATCAGCTCGATGTATTTGAAGAATCCATAGACTCCAACCACTTCTGGGAAAATTGGAAAACTCTAAACAAACAACAACACAACGAATTATCTATCCAAAACGGAGATGTATGGGTAAACCACTTCTCCAATCTTTTTGGCTCTATATCAAAGAACAAACAGCAAAAACATATTAATGATAAAATACAAATCTTAAAATCAACTATTAAAGACCACCAGAACCCACTGGATTCTCCAATTACCTTGAATGAACTACAGGACAAAATACAAACCCTCCAACCCAAAAAGGCCTGTAGTGTTGATGGTATCCTCAATGAAATTATGAAATATACAAACAACAAATTCCTATTGGCTATAATTTAACTCTTTAACATCATCCTCAGCTCTGGCATCTTCCCCAATACTTGGAACCAAGGACTGATCACCCCAATCCACAAAAGTGGAGTAGACAAAAGTAGACAGACGGATAGATAGGTCACCTAACATTCTCATTGACTTAGTGGCTCAAGTGTCAGTTGAGAGTCATCCACATTCCATGTATTCATTCATCCAATCTAACTCTCTCTCTCTCTGTCACCCACTATATGCTGATGTAATGATATGCTGTCACAGTCTGAATGGAGAGGAGAGGGGAGAGGAGGAGAGAGGAGAGGGGATGGGAGAGGAGGGGAGAGGAGAGGAGACGGAAGGAGATGGGAGAGGAGAGGAGATGGGATGGGAGAGGAGAGGAGAGTTGATGGGAGAGGAGAGGAGATGGGAGAGGAGATGGGATGGGATGGGAGAGGAGGAGAGATCTCTGCTGGATGTTCAGTTCTGGTGTTTTGGAGTATACGGTAGTTGTCATGGTGTTGGCTGGGTCAGTTGGTTGTTATCATGTATCACGCCCTCCATCCCACTGACAGCACCTCTAGCTGTCTCATGTCTTGGCCAGGCGGTGAAAAGGCCTCTGACAGAGACAGACGGGAGGTGTGTATGCGTGCATGTGTGTGTGTGTAATGAGGATCTGATGAGTTCATAATTTTGCTGTATTATTTGTTACTCACTGTGACAAATATATGTGGTTGTGTGGTGGTGTCGTGTGTGTCGTGTCGTGTCTCGTGTGCCGTGTGCGTGTGTTGTGTGTGTGCACTGCGTGCGTGTGCGTTTTGCGTGTGCTTCGTGTGGTGTGACATGTTGTCCAGTGCGTGCGACGCTGTGTGTGCTGTGTGGTGCGTCTGCTTGCGTGTGTGTCGTTGCGTGTGTGTGCGTGTGTGCCGTGCTGTGTCGTGTGTGCGTGGCGTGTGTGTGTGTGTGCGCAGGAGGAAGGTGGAGATCATGCACACCCACAGTCTGTTCACCCTGCTGGGAGAGAGGCTGATGATCCACACCAACACCGTCAGCCGTCACCACCTACAACACGCTCTACGAGGTAGTAACACGCTCTACCGACGTGTGACGTGGTCTATGTTCCTTCTTTTTCCTAGTGTATTTCTGTATTGTTTTATGATTCACCAGATACCGTGAACGCCGTCATACAGTCTTTGCTGGCGGCTCTCTATGTTTTTGTAATCGGACCAGCGTTTTCAATCTCTAAAGTTTGCATTCTTCATCCTATTAGATATGTTACCAGCCCCATCTCCTCATCATATATACCATTTGCCCATTGTATTGTCCATTTATCCATCCAGTTTTCTATATAATAACAATTTTCTAGAGAGTTGATATACGTGACAGTCTTATCAGTGACAACACGTAGTCAAGAAAAAAATGGACCACTTTGCACAAATAGTTAATTAAAGATTAGTTGAGTGTACCAGCTTGTATAACAGTTGTAAAATTTATCTGCTCGCCACAGTTTTACACCCAAATTACAATAACACTCAAATCACAACGAAACACCTTATCTCTTACTCCAAGTATACGTTAAATACCCTCTAAGGCAGAACAATAAGAATTGAGACTTAGCGCCTCTAAGTGTAAAATCGTCCATAATATTTCTTCCTCCGATTAAGATCCTATTCTCCCACTCCTACCCTCGCTTCTTCATGTGACTCATAGTGTTACAGGTCATCCATCTATACCATTCATTTAAATAATTGACTCATGTCCTTTGTCACTGGTATTATGAATTCGCTATCAGCGAAGTGTACTTAGAAGCGTATGCCGCTTCTTCATTCCGAACTCTCAGCACAACTTAGCACCCTCTCTATTGTTAGGCATTGATGCTTGTAGATCTCACTGTAACGATCTAACATGGACCTCATGTTCAGAAGTGAAGCTCTACTGACTGAGGATCTGTGAGAAACGAACCTAAGCTAGATTAGACGCTCCCTGGATTCACTGAAAATGAGTCCAGTGATATAAAGTAGTCTACAGTACTACTCGCCCAAAAGCCTGATGCGATTATCTATAAATAAGGATGTGCCCAAGACCCTTAAACTAGCTGCCAGCACGTGCCCAAACCCTCTACAGCATATGAGGTGTGAGTAACCCCTGTCGAAGTCCACCAGCAACGTCAAGCCCCTCGACCATGTCGTATGACCTCAAAGAAGTTTGGTAACGTTGACAACTGCGACCACACTCACCTACCAGAGCGTCATCTATGCCACAAGGTATGTTCTTTGGCGAAGAGACATATCTGAGCTGCTGCCTGCCACCTCATTTTGCTTGGCATAGATTTAATGCGCTCTCTCTCTCCCATCTCACTCGGTCGGCGCTCGAATCTACTCGTCTCATGCTGCACGGCACCTTGATATCTCCTACACCATCTGCCTGAGCTCACTCCAGACGATAATAGGATTACCCGTGCTGCAGCAAGTTGGCTGTCATAACTATCCCAGCGAAGAAGCCTCCTCTATGCTAACAAATATGCTTTGAACGATCCAAGCCCGCAACCATCTATTGCCTGGACATGTACCCAAAGCAGATAAGAGAGAGACCATGGTTCTACTATCACTGGAACGAGCACTTATATTCTTCCTCTCGATGGGTATCTCAACATTAGTCCAGATCTAAACAACCACATCAATCTTAGAATCTTTCCCTACGTGATGCCGGCTCAAGCTGTGGCTGTATCACACTGACTCTTTATCCATGAGGCCTCTCGGCAACCATTGAGGATCAATATTGCTAGCAACGTATGACGCTGTACCCTCTAGAACTCTACAGCTCTACAAGTCATAAGTGAGGTTAGTTTTAATCGACCGAGAGGTCAATGCGTCCCATACGGCATGCATGAGGGCTTAGCCTTAGTTGGCAAGCTGCTTGAGTGGACGTCTCACAAATTCAATTGAGCAGCTGGACACCCACCCACGCTTCTCCATCCAATGAATTCGCCAACAATGTACTTGACATAACTGACAGCTACGCAACATCCCCACCTCTCCACTTCTGCGACATCGGCACATTCGAGTCCAGTCCGCATCCCAAGCTGTCCAGTAGAACCATAAGGCCTTAAGTATTCCCAATGACATCATGTTAACAACCCTCAAAGACACAGCCCTCGCATAAGACCCAAAACGACCAAAACTGACCTGCCTCTAAAGAAGCTGAGAGGTAAGTTAGAAGGGACTGGCCAGCATGTCTCCAGACCTAAACCCTATTGAGCATCTGTGGGGCATCCTCAAAGAAGGTGAGGAGCAAGTCTCTAACATCCACCAGCTCCGTGATGTCGTCATGGAGGAGTGAAGAGGACTCCAGTGGCAACCTGTGAAGCTCTGTGTGAACTCATGCCCAAGAGGTTAAGGCAGTGCTGGAAAATGATGGTGGCCACACAAAATATTGACACTTTGAGCCCAATTTGGACATTTTCACTAGGGTGTACTCACTTTGTTGCCAAGCAGTCAATGAGAACAATTAAGATGCTGTGCTGGGGCTTGAATTCTATTTTGAACACACTAATGCGTAGAACAGACACACATAAGTGACAGACGATAACTACACAACTGTAATTCCAATACAAGCTGTACCACTTCCACATATACTTTACATTGGTGATCCAGCCAAATAAGCGCAGCATTATCCTCTATGGTGTCGTCCACACATAAAAAGATCGGTGGATACTCAAAAAATATTTTTAGCAAAGAGAATTGAGGACGAGCTTATACTCACTTTATGATATAATGAGCCTGTACGATCCCCCCCTTAAGTGCAGTAAGCACCATCATCTACCTGAAAACGGTATGTAGCCCGCCCCTCCAAGAGAACAGCTCAAGACACGTGCCCTACGAATTAGTGTAAAGATAACCTCGACTACGATGTGAGGTAAGCAAACACGCTCTACGACGTACGTAAACACACTCTACGAGAATGCGTCGTAACACCTACTACGATAGTATTTAGGGCGGTAACACGCTCTACGAGTCAACACCTCTACGAGTAGTGAACCACCAGCTCTACGATAAGGAAGCCACTTGACTTGAACTAAAGGATGTAGGTGCGGTGAATGACTTTCCACAACGAAAACGTGTCTTACTATCGAGGTTATTATGGTATTAACACGCATATTACGAATGTAGTGCGACCTCAATATCGGTAACACGCTCTAGTTACTGAGTTATGGTAAGACGCGAGCGTTCTACTGAGAGTAAGAACACCTCTACCAGTAAGGTAACACGCTCTACAGGTAAAAGTAACACGCTTCTACGAGATAGAACACGCTCTACGAGTACGTAACACGCCTTACGAGTAGCGTAAACACGCTCTACGACTAGGTCACCACACGCTCTACGAGGTAGGTAACACGCTCTACGAGGTAGACAACACGCTCTACGAGGTAGGCAACACGCTCTACGAGGTAGGCAACACGCTCTACGAGGTAGGTAACACGCTCTACGAGGTAAGTAACACGCTCTACGAGGTAGGGAACACGCACTACGAGGTAGGTAACACACTCTACGACATAGGTAACACGCTCTACCAGGTAGGGGTCACTCTCTACGAGATAGGTAACACGTTCTACCAGGTAGGGCCCACTACGAGGTAGGTAACATGCTCTACGAGGTAGGTAACACGCTCTACCAGGTAGGGCCCACTACGAGGTAGGTAACACGCTCTACGAGGTAGGGCACACTACGAGGTAGGTAACACGCTCTACGAGTTAGGGAACACACTCCACGAGGTATGGGTCACTCTCTACGATGTAGGGCCCACTACGAGGTAGGGTGCACTCTCTACGAGGTAGGGTACACTCTCTACGAGGTAGGGTACACTCTCTACGAGGTAGGGTACACTCTCTACGAGGTAGGGCACACTACGAGGTAGGTAACACGCTCTACGAGGTAGGTAACACTCTACGAAGTAGGGGTCACTCTCTACGAGGTAGGTAACACTCTCTACGAGGTAGGGGTCACTATGAGGTAGGTAACACTCTCTACGAGGTAGGTAACACTCGCTATGAGGTAGGGAACTACGAGGTAGGTAACACGCTCTACGAGGTTGGGAACACACTCACTCACTCACACTGCAAGGTATGTCATCACAGTAACTTATTTTTTACCTGTATATAAACTTTCCCTGTAATATCTGAAAACGATGTGTCTTGTGTTGGTGACGTTTGATTGACACCTGTCATGTTTGATTGACACATGTCATGTTTGATTGACACCTGTCACTCTCCTCCCCTGTAGATTCTGACAGAACAGGTGTGTACCCAGGTAGTCCACAAGCCCCACCCAGAACCTGACTCCACCGTCAAGATACAGAACCCTAGTAAGTCCACTTTTCTCTACCTTCTCTCCCACTATGTGTCTGTCTGTCTGTCCGTCCGTCCGTCCGTCCGTCCATCCGCCCGTCCGCCCGCCCGTCCGCCCGCCCGCCTGTCCGTGAATACCAGGGCTGTCCAATTATTAAATTAATGAATTGTGTTAATTCCATTAATTAATTGCGATTAATGACAATTGTAGATTTGTTTCAAATTTGGCCCTAAATAAACAGATGTCCGTTTAAAAAGTAGTGCATTGATCTATAGGCTATAGAGCTGTTAGCTGTTAGCTGTTAACATGAGAGAGATGTTAGCTGTTAGCTGTTAACATGAGAGAGATGTTAGCTGTTAGCTGTTAACATGAGAGAGCTGTTAGCTGTTAACATGAGAGAGATGTTAGCTGTTAGCTGTTAACATGAGAGAGCTGTTAGCTGTTAGCTGTTAACATGAGAGAGCTGTTAGCTGTTAACATGAGAGAGATGTTAGCTGTTAGCTGTTAACATGAGAGAGATGTTAGCTGTTAACATGAGAGAGGATCACAGAGCAAGGATCTGAGATCTCTAAGTCATATACGAGGATCAACAGTTGATTGAGTAGTCTAAGTTGTCCATCATGATAGGCTATTGTCTAGTTACTGGATAGGTTCAGCTGTAAAGACTCCTATGAGACGAGTATATTGGATCCAGTATGAATATTGATATGTTGTCTTGTCTGGCTAGTCTTCTACAGTGTTCAGTGTGGCAGACTGAGATGTTCAGTCTGGGCTATTCATCACCCTAAAAGCCCAGAGTGAGCAGAAAAGCAGAGATGCGTCTAAACACTCTTCAGGATCCTGCTCGTACCACGCATCAAGTATGACGTGGGAGGATGGGAGGTGCTGAGTGATCCGTTTGGTCCCATACGTCACTTCCAAGGTAACACACATCCCTGTGTAGAAGTGGTGTGTTGGTGGGGGGGGGATCTTAATTGGCCACGTCCACAGGAAGAGTATTTAAATTGAATTGAACAATTATTTTCTACCTTCCCTCCTCCTTCACACCTCCCCCTCCCTTCGCTACCTTACCCGCCCATCCTCCACTATTCATCTCTATACAACCAGTATAGCTCTTGTCCATACCTCACATGGTCTCCTCTACACTGAGCTATGAGAACCTTTCTCTATACCACAGTCACTCAGCTCCGTCATATCTCACAGGTCTCTCCTTATGAAGATCAGAACATACGCCTCTTCTCTCATCACAAGTCCACTCAGCTCTGTAACATACATTGGTC
>NW_019945911.1:17219-22670 GCF_002910315.2 Salvelinus sp. IW2-2015 | reverse complement strand
GCTGTTAGCTGTTAACATGAGAGAGATGTTAGCTGTTAACATGAGAGGGCTGTTAGCGTCATGGTCTCTCCTATCACTGCTATGAGGATGGACCTCTCCTCTTCTCTCTATACACCAAGTCACTCAGCTCCGTCATATCCTCACATGGTCTCTCCTATCATTGCTATGAGGATGACACTCAACTACTCTTCTCCTTCCCCCCCTTCTGACAACGAGGTGGGGTCACGCATCTCTGTTTTGATGTCGGTCCACCACCTCAAGCTCAACCTCAACAAGACAGAGCTGCTYTTCCTCTCAGGGAAGTCCTGTCCGCTCCAAGACCTCTCCATCACGGTTGACAACTCGATGGAACCTCTCACTAAAGGCTTCAGTCGGACAAAAATGATACTAAAATCCTAACTGCTTCTCTCACCCTATGCTCAAAATGTTTTTTTCTTACATTTATTCAGATTACAACTTCTCATTTCCGGTTATTTCAAAATGAAATAATCTCCAAAAATATCACTATTTTTAATACAAGCCATAGAAAGCTGTTTGCAATCAGAATCATTTGATCACTTGTTTTGGTACTGCCCATATGTACTGTAGTTAGTTTTTGGGTCGCAGGTTCAGGAATAGCTGAAGAATAACATTACATTTACTTAAAGCTATCTTTGCAAATAGCACTGCTGAGTGACTAGTAATGGTCAGTCGATCAATACTATAATAGTATATTTTAGTAAATCTGTTCATCTTTCATATATAATCTGTAGAAACTATGAGAATAGAAAGGGTCAGAACTTTTGTGAAACATCACAACACCGTTGAAAGATATATTTGGCAAGTAGAAGTCAAGACTGGATGATTGGATGAGACACGATGGGAGGGGTTGAGGGTAACTGAACGGTAGGATTAATAAATAAATAAAGAGATAACTAATGTAAAATGTTTCGTATAAACTGTAAATAGAAGCCTACGTATTTTTTGTCCATTAGTTTACTCCAATTAGGGGAGGAGAGGTAGGGTTAGAAACAATACAAAAATAAGAAAAATATATATGTGGGGGATTGAAAATGATGAAAATATTGACATTGATAGAACCTACCATCTATCTGCAATGTTAAAGCTGCCCCCTAAATATATATATATTTAAAACTCCATGGTGCCCCCTCCCAGAGTGCAAAGCACCTTGGCATGACCCTGGACGACAAACAGCCTGTCGTTCTCTGCCAACGTCAGACTACTGTAGCTCGGTTCCCCGGGTTGTGCCATCAAACACCCTGCAACTTATCCAGAATGATGCATCCGGCCTGGTGTTCAACCTTCCCAAGTTCTCCCATGTCACCCCACTCCTCCTCACACTCCACTGGCTTCCAGTTGAAGTTCACATCCACTACCAGACCACGGTGCTAACCTACGGAACAGCAAGAGGAACTGCCCCTCCCTACCTTCAGGCTACGATCAAACCCTACACCCCAACCCGAGCACTCCTCTGGTCTCTTGGCCCTCCCACATCTAAAGGAGGGCAGCTCAGCCCAGGCCAAGTTCTTCTCTGTCCTGGCACCCTAATGGTGGAACCAGCTTCCCCCTGAAGCTAGAATGGCAGAGTACCTGCCCATCTTCTGAAAACATCTGAACCCCCCCCTCTTTTATTTTTATCTTTTATATTTTCTCTTTACCCTCCTCTCCCCCCCAACAAACATAAAAACTCTGACTTTGCTGATACTTTATTGAGGAAACATGAACTTACTGTGGTCGTCTCAGTTAGCTATCTCAACATGAACGCCCTAACTGTAAGTCTCTCTGGATATGAGCGCCCGCTAAATGACTAACATGTAAATGTAATTAAAGGAAGTACAATTTTATTTCAATAAAATGCAATGAAATTCAAATTGTCTTATTCGTTCTACTCGTTACCATAGACATGTTTATATTGACGTAATGTATGGTTCCATACCATGTAGCATAATGATGAAACATTAGATTTTTAAAACTCATTCTCTTAAAACAATTTGAAGAATTCTAAGATCATGTTGTGGGTTGTCTATAATAATTCCTAATTATCTTATGTTTTTAAATATCAGAAGACAAAAATACATTTCCCAGAATGCATTAGATCAAACACTGCTGTATGGAAGGGAACAATCTCATGACAAAGAAAAAAAAACTGTTTGACATTGAGTTATTATCAAAATAATATTTGAAATGGTATCTGTATTCTAAGTCCTATATCCTTTTGATAAAAGATTTGTTAAATGAATGAAACATTCATTTTTCATTTCTCAGTTGAATTAGTTTGATTTAAATTCTACTTCCTTCAAATTAAATTCAAATGATGCTTCCTGCGGGGTGTGGCCAATTAAAATGTCATTCAAATTCATTGTTTGAATTCAATTAAATTCAGAATTTTCCCTGGTGTGTGTGCGTGTGTGTATGTGCGTGTGTGCGTGCGTGCGTGCGTGCGCTAACTCTGGCTAAGACGTTATTGATTATTAGTTATTGATCATGTCTCTTCCATAGGTAACGTACGAGGCCCATAAGGAGTACCTGGCTAAGATGTACGAGGAGTACCAGCGACAGGAGGAGGAGAACATCAAGAAGGGGAGGCAAGGTTCTGTCTCCACCATCTCCGGTCTCTCGGCCACGCCCGCCCCCGTCGTCAACGGCAACCTGGAGATCCGCGAGCTGGACGACCACTCACAGACGCAGACCCCAGAAAGCGAGGCCGAGTACGGAGAGGGAGGAGGAGTGGATTCCAGGAACCTGCTCGCTGAGGGAGGGTTGGAGATGAAAGGACCCAACGGGGAGGCGTTGACCCCTGGGGAGCAGGGGTCAGGGGAAAGGGTCGAAGTTCATGACCTCCTGGTGGATATCAAGGCGGAGAAGGTGGAGGCCACAGAGGTCAAACTAGATGACCTGGATCTGTCCCCGGAAGGGACGGTGGGAAGAGGAGGGATAGAGGGACTAAGTGGAGGAGGGATAGGAGGAGGGAGGATGGAGGGACTGGGTGGAGGAGGGATTGGAGGAATAGGAGGAGGAAGGATGGAGGGAAGAGACCCTCACTGTTAGGTTTTTAAACTCCAACCCTGTTCCTGGAGAGATACCTCCTGTAGGTTTAACTCCACCCTGTTCCTGGAAGAGATACCCTCCTGTAGGTTTTACTCCACCCCTGTTCCTGGAGAATACCACTCCTGTAGTTTTACTCCCAACCCTGTTCCTGGAGAGAGACCCTCCATGTAGGTTTTAATTAATAGACTAACAATGCCGTGGTGCTTATTTATGAATTAAAATACTGTACACAATGCCTGGTGCTTATTTTTATAATTACAAAGACAAGCAGCAATAATGGTGCTATAATTATTAGTAAATTGTCTGTGTGTTTGACCCCCATTAAAATGTTTTCTTCAAAGCAAATCCATTTAATAAGCATAGATAAGTAGAGAAGCAACACATTCTTGACAGCAGAGGAAGTTCCTATAAAAAAAACAACATAATCTTAACCCCTACCTTGCTGAAGAGGAATCCTGTATGATTGTTCGGGACGCTGTCCTTTCTCGTCAGCGAGGGTGCAGGAGCGGACCCATGTTCCAGCATCATCCTCCATGGTGCCAGACCCGCCCAGCGGGAGGAGAAAGCCAGACATAAGGAGGCTGGAAAACAGTGGGCGGCTAACAAAAGAAGAGCATAGGCCGCAACTGCCAGCCAAAGAGCCTCATTGAGCGGACATTCATCAGCGGGGCGCTGGCCAAGCGCGCTTGTCGCGCACTTGCCTCAACTGAGCGTATTCCGTGGGCGCGTAGTCGTTGCCGTTTTAATGAGGAGCCAATGGTGCATAAACAGTAGAATATTTCAGCTCCTTTGGCTGTTTTTTGTTCTCTCACCCTCTCTAAACCTAACTTATATCTACGTCCTCTTCTCTATCTCTCTTTTCTGGCTCTATGCTTAACACGTATCTTCCCTCTCCCCCTAACCTCTTTCTCTTCTCGCTACTCCTCCTGTGACCTCGGGGCCTGATCCAGTCTCTTTAGCGAACCTCTCTGCTTATTCTCTCCTCCTCATTCAGTCGATCCCGATCCGTCGTTGTTTTAGTTTTTGATTATATTGGTCGAGTTGTAGTTTATCTCCCTCCCCTCCGTACCCGTCGCTCTCCCTAAATATAAACGAATCAAGCTCATAATGGATCTCTCACGCTCCGCGTTTTCCGAGTATCACTTTGATCGAATCAAGCTCTCTATCCGTCTCGCGGTCTCATCGCATTGAGCACTCGCTCCAATTGAGCCCGTGGCGATCGACATCTGAAGCCTTCAGATTCTGGCTATTTCCTCCCTCCCGCGGGAGCCAGTAGGATATAGCCAGTGCCTCTTAGTTAGTCTCTTCAACGCCCAAGAAGTTCACGAGTCCTCTCTTCCCGAGGAGTCTGCATTGCTCAACTTTTTTCCGATCCGCCCTATAAAGATGTAACGAATATACAAAGCTCAGTAAGGTGGATGACTGAAAGGTACGGCTGCTGGCAGTACCGAAAGTCGGGGAATAAAAGACCTATCATGGGAAGACACAAGAAAGACTAGGCGGTAGACAACTGTATCTCCGTGGCCGCTGCGTAGTGTCGCATCGTTCGCGTAACCGGTGTGAAGCAACCATCAGGTTCTTGTCTGTTGATTCTTCCCCGTCCTATCGGTGTACTCTAGTCGATTGGTCTTGTACATCAGAGCCGCGATCTTCCTCTCTCCTAGCTTTTGGTGCGGGAAATGACCTGCCAACACCTGCCGCCTATATGGGTACCTTGGTGCACTAGTGGTGGGAAGCTGAACAAGGCAAAAATCTGTCGTTCTGCCCAACTGAACAAGGCAGTTAACGCCACTGTTCAGAAGGCAGCAATTGAAAAATAAGAAATTAGTTCTTAACTGACATGCCTAGTTAAATAAGAGGTAAAATAAAAATATCTCTCTCTCCCATCTCCTCATCTCTATCTCTGCTCTTTCTCTCTTCCCCCTCCTATATACGATGAGTGGGGGAAAGGTATTTGATCCCCTGCTGATTTTTGTAAGTTTGCCCACTGACAAAGAAATGATCAGTCTATCAATTTATAAGTATGGAGGTTTATTTGAACAGTGAGAAGACAGAATATCAACAAAAAAAATCCAGAAAAACGCATGTCAAAATGTTATGAAATTGATTTGCATTTTCAATGAGGGAAATAAATATTTGACCCCTCTGCCAAAACTGGAACTTAGTACTTGGTGGAAAACCCTTGTTGGCAATCACAGAGGTCGACGTTTCTTGTAGTTTGCGCCCACCAAGGGTTTGCACACATCTTCAGGAGGGATTTGTCCCGACTCTCTTTGGCCAGATCTTTCTGGTCAGTCATTAAGGTTTCGAGGTTGACGTTTGGTGCAACTCGAACCTTCAGCTCCCTCCATCGAGTTTTCTATGGGATTAAAGGGCTGGAGCTGGCTAGGCCACTCCAGGACC
>NW_019945911.1:13312-17194 GCF_002910315.2 Salvelinus sp. IW2-2015 | reverse complement strand
ACCGGGCGCTCGCCATCATGCCCCAGACGTGACCCTCTCCCCCTGGTGGGCCCTGTGGGCCTGGATCTCAGCTTGCCCTGGCTCTCTCTCTGGTGCATGGAGCTGATGTCAGCCAGGCGGCTGCTGATCTTGAGGGCCCCTCGGAGGCCCACTCCATGGGCTTGCTCAGGTCTTACAAGCCCCGCATGAAGGTCATGTGGAGCTAGAGAGACTTCAGGTTCTGTCGCTGCACTTGGTTGGAGTAGTGTGACGGACGAAGCCTGGGGTTTGGCTTCCGGGCTTCGGTCAGATGCCCAGAACAGAGAAACCAGAGGGTCTGTAGGTGGCCAGTGCTGGAAGCACTTCTTCATTCAACCTTAGGGGACGATAATGAGAGAAAGATACCATTAAATATTGTATTCCAACATAGAGAACTGGATGAACGTCTCCCAGAAAACTACAACAACACAGTGGTCTCATAGATGGTGCATTTCTTATGAAAAAAAAGGTGACACAATTTTGAAAAACCTGTCAAAGCGAATACAAATAAAGCATATTGATGTGAAGGGAGAAAGACAGAAAGACCGAGGACGAGAGGAAGAGAGAAGGTGAGGAAGGACAAGGAAAGAGAGAAAGAGAGCGAACGAAGGGAGGAAGTAAGGAAGGAAGGAGGAAGAGAGGAAGGAGGAAAGGAAAGGAGGAAAGAGGAAGGATGTCATAGATTGAGACAGGAGAACAACCAGGCAGTTGGTTTAGAAGCAGTTGAAGGATTCACTTCTACAAATTGAGATACCTCCTTGATACTGATGGAAATAGAAGCCAGTATGTAGACGCCATCTATGATGTGTTACATAACAGGGAATAACGGGAACAGTCCCCTATTAACAACATACACCTTTTATCCCCTTACCTTCCTGTCAAGAGTGGAATCCTGTTGCTTGTGCTAGGGACGCTGTCTTTGCCGTCGCACAGGGTGCAGGAGCCGGACCCATGTTCCACATCATCCTCCATGGCGCCAAGGCCCCAGCCCCGTGACCCACCGCTTCATCTTTAATGCCAGGTACCGTGGGTCCCGTTCAAGCAAGACTTTCCTGCACCACGCACTGTAGGCGCTTGTCCAGCAGGAGTCCTACCTCCACCAGGCGCCCGTTCTCCCCATCCTCCCTCCCTCCTATCCCTCCTCCTCTCCAATTCCCCATGCCTCCCTCCTCCTATCCCTCCTCGCCCATCCCCTTCCATCCTCCCTCCTCCTATCCCCCTCCTCCCAACTCTCCAGGAACAGGGTTGGAGTTAAAACCTACAGGAGGGTCTCTCTCCAGGAACAGGGTTGGAGCTAAAACCTACAGGAGGGTCTCTCTCCAGGAACAGGGTTGGAGTTAAAACCTACAGGAGGGTAGTTCTCCAGGAACAGGGTTTGAGTTAAAACCTACAGGAGGGTTTCTCTCCAATAACACAGTTGGAGTTAAAACCTCCAGGAGGGTATCTCTCCAGGAACAGGGTTGGAGTCTTGGAGAGACTTGCTGAATTGTCTTTCTATCTTATCTTTTTAAGGTTGATGAGAAGCTGCTTCCAGCGCTGGCTGCCACAGACCCTCTGGTCCTTCCCAGCCCGGACCAGCCCCTCTCCTCGGGCCCCGTCCACTCCTCCACCTGCCCCAGCGATGACCTGAGTCTTCTGGCCCACATGACCTCATGCGGGGGCTCAGACCTGAGCCAAGCCCATGGAGGGCTCCCCGAAGACGGGCCCTTCAATATCCAGAGCCCCCTGGCTGACATCAGCTCCATCGCCCAGAGAGAGAGCCAGGCAGCTGAGATCCAGGCCCAGGGCTACCCAGAGGTAGAGGTCCCGTCTGGGGCAGATGGAGAGGCGGCGGGGGGTAAGGCTGGAGGTGACACAGCTAGCACCACATCTGAAACAGAAAGGTCTGATGATGGGAAGGACAAAGAGATGGAGAAGATACAGACCACGGCTACTACTCAGGTGGGTGACATAAATATCCTACCTCCAATATAGGCCGTCATTGTAAATAAGAATTTGATCTAAAACTGACTTGCCAAGTGAAATAAATGAAGAAAAAAAAAAWAAWAAWAATGTTTTAAACCAAGTGAGATAACTCTGGTCCTTCAATTGCTACTGTACTTCAGTAACTGAGATGCTGATCTAAGCTAATGTTTACACAGCTGGCTAACACAGCTGGCTAACACTGATGGCTAACACAGCTGGCTAACACAGCTGGCTAACACAGCTGGCTAACACAGTTGGCTAACACAGCTGGCTAACACTGATGGCTAACACAGCTGGCTAACACAGCTGGCTAACACAGCTGGCTAACACAGCTGGCTAACACAGCTGGCTAACACAGCTGGCTAACACAGCTGGCTAACACTGCTGGCTAACACTGCTGGCTAACACTGCTGGCTAACACTGCTGGCTAACACTGCTGGTTAACACTGCTGGCTAACACCAGTAGCAGGAAATTGATCCCAAACAATCCTGATACCTTCACAAAAAAAAAGCTAATTTAGTTATAGTTGTTAGCTTAGCTTCCTTAGCAGTTTTATTTTCAATATTCAGGTTCTTTTGACTGTTGTTTTTAAGGTCATGTATTGTTCCCCTCCACAGTGATCCAGTTTGAGCGATACCTAGCTATTTAGCTTAGCCAATTAGCTTTTTGCTGAAGATATTGTTGTTAGGCTAGCAATTGTAGTTAACCAATTCAGCAGTTATTGTTGCTAGTTTACCACCATTCCTTTACCTGTCCCTGCTCCCTGGATGCTCCACGGTCGTACGGCGGCCCAGTCAGATCGTGACCTGTCTCTCTACTCCCCCCTACAGGCGCTCCGTGGTCGTCCGGCAGCCCAGTCAGAGCCTGACCTGTCTCTCTACTTCCCCCTACAGGCNGGCGCTCTGTGGTCGTACGGCGACCCAGTCAGAGCGTGACCTGTCTCTCTACTTCCCCCTACAGGCGCTCCGTGGTCGTCCGGCAGCCCAGTCGGAGCGTGACCTGCGTGTGGACCTGGGCTTCAGAGGGATGATGACAGAACCCATGACGGAGGAGCAGCGACGCCAGTTCAGTCCCGGGCCTCGCACCACCATGTTCCGTATCCCAGAGTTCAAGTGGTCGCCCATGCATCAGCGCCTCCTCACAGACCTGCTGGTCGCCCTGGAGACCGACGTGCACATGTGGAGGAGGTGAGGGTGGTCGGACTGTGTTGGTTTACGTCCCTGTTAGTGAGGATTTCTCATTTGTCTCAAGATAATCCATCCACCTGACAGGTGTGGCACATCAACAAGCTGATTAAACAGCGTGATCATTACACAGGTGCACCTTGTGCTGGGGATAATAAAAGGCCACTCTAAAATGGGCAGTTTTATCACACAACACAATGCCACAGATGTATCTTGTTTTGAGGGAGCGTGCAATTGGCATGCTGACTGCAGGAATGTGCACCAAAGCTGTTGCCAGATAATTGAATGTTAATTTCTCTACCATAAGCCGCCTCCAACATCGTTTAGAGAATTTGGAAGTACGTCCAACCGGCCTCACAACCACAGACCAAGTGTAACCACGYCAGYCCAGGACCTCCACATCCAGCTTCTTCACCTGCGGGATYRTCTGAGGCCAGCYAMMCAGACAGCTGATGAAACTGAGGAGTATTTCTGTCTGTAATAAAGCCTTTTTGTGGGGAAAAAACACATTCTGATTGGCTGGGCCTCACTCTCCAGTAGKTGGGCCTGGCTCCCAAGTGGGTGGGCTTATGCCCTCCCAKGCCCACCCAGGGCTGCACCCCTGCCCAGTCATGGATTTACATTGACTGATTTCCTTATATGAACTGTAACTTAGTCAAATCTTTTTTTTAAATGAAGGGGTCTTAATACTTTTCGAATGTGTATATATATATA
>NW_019945911.1:7744-8745 GCF_002910315.2 Salvelinus sp. IW2-2015 | reverse complement strand
CGGTTTTAGAACTAGAGATTGTTTTCTATCCAATAGTAATAATAATATGCATATTGTACGAGCAAGAATTGAGTAAGGCAGTTTATTTTGGAAATGTAAAAAAAATTATAATGCTAACAGCTCCCCCTATTGACAAAAGGTTTTAACTAGGACTAATCTATGATGTCACGCTCCTATCCTGCCTTGCTATAGGCTCTGAGATTAACTAGACTATGATGTCACGCTCCTATCGCACAGCAATACTGTCAAACATTTAAAAATGGCTACCGTCCTATTTTCTTTCGAGCATGGGTGGCTATTGAATGAGCGATGGATAAATGGTAGTCTAATATTAGAGTAGAGGGAATAAACCAGTCATGTCATAAAAGGAGAGACATGTCCTGCAGTGTAATTATGATTTATGCCTATATAATACAATATATATAATAAAATAAATATGAGGCAACATGTTGCTATGCTAACTTCTTACCAACGGAAAATGCGTCTGTTTTACCATTAGGCCTATATAATAAAATAAATACGTTTTAAAGTGTTATTAGCATAGCATTATTATAATTCCCGTAATTATTATAATAAACACCTCCATTTCCCACCAGAAAAACAATATTTGCTAATTGATCAACCACTAGAAGTGGTGCGTCCGCATTGGTCTGAGCTTGGAGACTTGGAGATAAGCAGAATTTCACGCAACTTTAACATTGATAAATACCAACCACTGTACGCAAATCTGGCGCATGCAAGGTTTACAGTTTACCTTTGACAAATTAAGCCCCTGTTTATTACTGTGTGCTGGTGGTGTATAGCCTATCTGGTTGGCACTACTTGGCCGTGCTAGAAAGTACAGCTTATTTTTATGATGGTATTGCCTCTTTTGTCCTCGATAGCATGTAGCTAGCTAGCTAATGTAGTCTAGTGGTTACTGTACCATGTATCATCTAGTGGTTACTGTGGTTACTGTACCATGTAGCATCTAGTGGTTACTGTGGTTACTGTACCATGTA
>NW_019945911.1:0-1555 GCF_002910315.2 Salvelinus sp. IW2-2015 | reverse complement strand
GCTTAGTGGTTACTGTGGTTACTGTACCAATGTAGCATCTAGTGGTTACTGTGGTTACTGTACCATGTATCACTTAGTGGTTACTGTGGTTACTGGTACCATGTAGCATCTAGTGGTTACTGTGGTTACTGTACCATGTATCATCTAGTGGTTACTGTGGTTACTGTACCATGTATCATCTAGTGGTTACTGTACCATGTATCATCTAGTGGTTACTGTGGTTACTGTACCATGTATCATCAAGTGGTTACTGTGGTTACTGTACCATGTATCATCTAGTGGTTACTATGGTTACTGTACCATGTATCATCTAGTGGTTACTGTGGTTACTGTACCATGTATCATATAGTGGTTACTGTGGTTACTGTACCATATATCATCTAGTGGTTGCTGTGGTTACTGTACCATGTATCATCTAGTGGTTACTGTGGTTACTGTACCATGCATCATCTAGTGGTTACTGTGGTTACTGTGCCATGTATCATCTAGTGGTTACTGTGGTTACTTACCATGTATCATCTAGTGGTTACTGTACCATGTAGCATCTAGTGGTATACTGTGTTACTGTGCCATGTATCATCTAGTGGTTACTGTGGTTACTGTACCATGTATCATCTAGTGGTTACTGTGGTTACTGTGCCATGTATCATCTAGTGGTTACTGTGGTTACTGTACCATGTATCATCTAGTGGTTACTGTACCATGTATCATCTAGTGGTTACTGTGGTTACTGTACCATGTATCATCTAGTGGTTACTGTGGTTACTGTACCATGTGTGGTTACTGTACCATGTATCATCTAGTGGTTACTGTGGTTACTGTACCATGTATCATCTTGTTCATTATATTCAACAACAATACTACATTGGTTAATATCTTAACTTTTAATTATTTTGACTTAAACCTTATAACCTTGATTTCTCAAACAAACAAAAGTATTCTAACTTGATTTTATAAGTTCTGCTCATTGTTTTAATCATTATTTTTCTCTCTCTCTCTCTCCTTTCTTTCTCTGTTTCCTGTTCTCTGTCCTGTTCTCTCCGTCCGTTCGTGTTTATGTCTGATTGTGCAGAGTTCTAAGGTCAGTGTGAACACTGTAAGTTCCCGTTTCTTTCTCTTAATATATTTTCTGTAGCTCTGTTGCCGTAGCGACATTGTGACTAACATTTGTTTTGTTGACATCCATAATTGTTAATTTTCTAGACTCTTCTGTTCCTAGACGGTCTCTGATTGTATATGTTCACCTACGTGGATCTCTGTTCAGTTACAAAAGAGAGAACTTAGTCGAAGCCGTTATTGCAGTAAAGAGAAGGAGAGCTGGAGAAAAGAAGAGAAGAGAGAGATATTATCTTCTCCCCTCCGTCCCGTCTATATCTAACCTAAATAAGGAGAGAGATAGATACATATATAGATAGATCACAGAGAATTATAGAGATATAGAGAGAGAGATCACAGAGATATAGAGAGATATATATATAAAGAGAGAGATCACACACMCACAGAGAGAGAGATCACACACAGAGAGATAGATTTCACACACAGAGAGAGAGAGAGA
>NW_019945910.1:42270-46038 GCF_002910315.2 Salvelinus sp. IW2-2015 | reverse complement strand
TGAGCAGAGAGAGAGGAGTCAGGGTTAAATGTCATGAAATCTGAGAAGGAGAGACAGTGGTCAGGAGGTAATGTATAAATCTGAGAGGAAAGAGAGCACGTGAGTCAGGAAGTAAATGTAAATAATCTGACGAGAGCTGAGCACAGTGAGTCAGGAGTAAATGTATAAATCTGAGAGGAGAGACAGTGAGTCAGGGTAAGTAAATCTGAGAAGATGAGTAAATTAAATCTGAGAGGAGAGAGACAGTGGAGTCCAGGGCAGTAAATGGTTAAAATCTGAGAGGGAGAGACAGGAGTCAGGGGTAATGTATAATCTGAGAGGGAAACGACAGTGAGTCAGGGGTAAATGTATAAATCTGAGCAGGAGAGGAGAAGTGAGTCAGGGGTAAATGTATAAATCGCTTGAGAGAGGAGAGAGAGTGAGTCACAGGGTAAATGTATAAATCGAGAGGATTTATACATTTACCCCTGACTCACTCTCTCTCCTCTCAGATTTATACATTTACCCCTGACTCACTGTCTCTCCTCTCAGATTTATACATTTACTCCTGACTGACTGTCTCTCCTCTCAGATTTTATTTACTAGTTTTTCTGCTTTTTGTGTTGTGTACGTCCTTTAGATGTACAGTATCCTCTGCATTCCATTACAGAAGCACGGATGGATCCACATTTATTTCGTCTTTTTTTTCTCCTGCGTTTGTCATTCGTATGACTTGAAAATGTATCTCTCTCCTCCCTTTGACTTTCAGTTCATGTGCGGCAGAATTTGTCTGATTTGATAAATGTGGCATGGTGTGTTGGAAACACACCTGGAGGCAGTTCCTCCATGCATGCTTAAGCCGCAATGTATTCTGTCCGCCTAGGAGTCTGTGTTAAAGGTGAGGGAAGAAATTAAGCATATTCCCTCTGATTTCAGTGCACTGATTCTGACTCACACACACACAAACACACACAGTTCTTCCCATTGTGTCTGTGTGCGCGCACGTGTGTGTGTGTSCGTAGATCTTTGCCTTGCCTCAGTTCAAAACAACATGATGTCGAGCTGCATAACCTCCACCAATCATAGCTAGGATAGCAACATTCCCAGCCAACCAGATACTCCCAGCAGCTTTCCTCTTTGTGCTTGTTCCATACTCAGTCAATCTGGTGGGTTCTCTTGGATCAAGACATCTGTACTGTACACACCCTCCACACAGGTAGAGGTCTACCTACCAACACCCATTTGTCTGTCTCTCGGTTTGTCTGTCTCACTCTGTCTCTCTCTGTCTCTCTCTGTCTCACGCTGTCTCTCTCTCTTACACACACACATACAAACACTAGACTAGACTACACACACATACACACACTAGACTAGACTACACACACATACACACACTGCTCTGTGTTGGTATAGTGATCAAACCCTGAATGTGACATCTGCATAAGACATTCCAAAACCAGGAAGAAATGACTATTGTGCTGTTGGAGAGCCTTGTAGCCTCAGAATTATCATATGTGTAGACACACAGGTACATCATCGTTACACACACACACACGTGCGCACACACACACACACACACACACACACACGTACAGAGCACACACACACATGCATGGCTGCTTCAGCAGTTCGTTACTTCCTCGTTAAAGAGGGATCCAACCCTCCGTTCTCCCAGAGGACCCCGGGGCTCTCAGTCTGTCTGGATTATGAGAGCATCTTATCTCCCCCTTTATTACCCATCCACCCCTCTCCTTCTTGTCTCCTAACACCCCTCTGTAGTGCCCCAGAGCCTCATCGGCTGATGCGTTCCTCTTCTCTCCACCTTCCTCTCCTCTCCACCTTCCTCTTCTCTCCACCTTCCTCTCCTCCTCATCCCCCTCTCCTCCCCCCCGAGGCCGTCCCGCTCATCCTCACTCTCCCCTTTTACTGCATAGTCACTCTCCTCTCTCCTCCCCTCTCACCTTATCCCTCCATCCACCAACCCCCCCTCCCCTCCCCCGCACCACTCTTTCATCTTAACAACCTGGAGTTTTTGCACTTCTTTGTTTTCTCTCCCCTCTCTTTCTCTGCCTCCCCTCTCTTTCTCTGCCTCTCCTCTCTTTCTCTGCCTCCCCTCTCTTTCTCTGCCTCTCCTCTCTTTCTCTGCTTCCCCTCTCTTTCTCTGCTTCCCCTCTCTTTCTCTGCTTCCCCTCTCTTTCTCTGCCTCCCCTCTCTTTCTCTGCTTCCCCTCTCTTTCTCTATACAATATATTTTTTGAAGACATGTAGTATTTATGTCACTGGCTGCCAACGCTTCTGCGTCAGTGAGCGAGGCAACAAAATGGCCCGACACAATCGTTTCCTTCTACTGATAGCGATGCGCTCGCAGTGTGACTGTGACAGGATCCTGCTGAAAGACTACCGTAATAGACCTGGGCCACGTTCAGTAGGCAAATGTTGTGAAGCCTTTTTCTACAGGTCAGAGAAGGTTTGTTGTACACAATCTATTTCTGTTCGGCTGAATGCGGACCTGTTTCTAAAGGTACGAACCAACTCTCGTATTTGCATTGCTTTTCCATATGTATTTTTACAAGGTTCCATTTGTGTTTTAATTTTCCCTTATGTGAGTTAGTTTATGCATGGTCATACCCAGAAATAAGAGATAGGTATGACAGTTCATGATGAACAGGCTAGAAGTACCTCCCTCTACCTCCCTCACATACACTGAAGATGGAAAAATGTCTTAATGTGGACAGGTTGACAAAAATACTAATCAAATCACCCAAACGCATTAACTAAGTGTCGGGGCCACTTTTTATTTGATACCAAGCAGGTTATAGCCTGCCTGGTTGGAACTGTCCGGGGGTATAGTCGAACGGGGCCACAGTCTCTCCTGACCCCTCCTGTCTCAGCCTCCAGTATTTATGCTGCTATAGTTTATGTGTCGGGGTGCTAGGATCAGTCTGTTATATCTGGAGTATTTCTCCTGTCTTATCCTGTGTCCTGTGTGCATTTAAGTATGCTCTCTCTAATTCTCTCTCTCTTTCTCTCTCTCTTTCTCTCTTTCTCTCTCTCGGAGGACCTGAGCCCTAGGACCATGCCTCAGGACTACCTGGCCTGATGACTCCTTGCTGTCCCCAGTCCACCTGGTCGTGCCGCTGCTCCAGTTTCAACTGTTCTGCCTGCAGCTATGGAACCCTGACCTGTTCACCGGATGTGCTACCTGTCCCAGACCTGCTGTTTTCAACTCTCTAGAGACAGCAGGAGCGGTAGAGATACTCTCAATGATCGGCTATGAAAAGCCAACTGACATTMACTCCTGAGGTGCTGACCTGTTGCACCCTATACAACCACTGTGATTATTATTATTTGACCCTGCTGGCCATTTATGAACATTTTAACATCTTGGCCATGTTCTATTATAATCTCCACCCAGCACAGCCAGAAGAGGACTGGCCACCCCTTATAGCCTGATTCCTCTCTAGGTTTCTTCCTAGGTTCCTGCCTTTCTAGGGAGATTTTCCTAGCCACCGTGCTTCTATATGTGCATTGCTTGCTGTTTGGGGTTTTAGGCTGGGTATCTGTATAAGCACTTTGTGCCATCGGCTGATGTAAAAAAGGGCTTTATAAATGAATGTGATTGATTGATCTTTCTACCTCCCCTATAAACCAGTGATGACATACATAACATATTTGTCTACACAAACTCTCTAAACCCATCTACTTCCATCCCTCATCCCCTCGTACCTCCCCTCATCCCCTCTTACCTCCCCTCACCCCCTCTTACCTCCCCTCATCCCCTCTTACCTCC
>NW_019945910.1:28486-37579 GCF_002910315.2 Salvelinus sp. IW2-2015 | reverse complement strand
GAGATTTTGCTGCAGGATTGTGTTTGCCTCCTATTCTACCCATGTGCTATGCTCTGCCCTGTTTTGCTCTATCCTGCTCAGCTCTTGTTCTGCTCCACTCTGTTCTGCTCAGTTCTGCTCTGTTCTGCTCAGCTCTGTTCTGTTCTGCTCAGCTCTGTTCTGTTTCTGTTCTGCTCTGTTCTGTTCTGCTCAGCTCAGCTCTGTTCTGTTCTTGCTGTTCTGCTCTGTTCTGCTCAGCTCAGTTCTGTTCTGTTCTGTTCTGCTCAGCTCTGTTCTGTTCTGTTCTGCTCAGCTCTGTTCTGCTCTGTTCTGCTCAGCTCTGTTCTGTCTGCTCAGCTCTGTTCTGTTCTGTTCTGTTCTGCTCTGTTCTGTTCTGCTCAGCTCTGTTCTGTTCTGTTCTGCTCTGTTCTGTTCGGCTCACCTCTGTTCTGTTCTGCTCTGTTCTGTTCTGCTCAGCTCTGTTCTGTTCTTTTCTGCTCAGCTCTGTTCTGTTCTGCTCTGTTCTGTTCTGCTCAGCTCTGTTCCTGTTCTGCTCAGCTCTTGTTCTGTTCTGCTCTGTTCTGTTCGGCTCAGCTCTGTTCTGTTTCTGCTCAGCTCTGTTCTGTTCTGTTTCTGCTCCACTCTGTTCTGCTCAGCTCTGTTTCTGTTCTGTTCTGCTCAGCTCTGGTCTGTTCCGCTCAGCTCTGTTCTGTTCTGTTCTGCTCCAGTCTGTTCTGCTCAGCTCTGTTCTGCTCAGCTCTGTCCTGTTCTGCTCAGCTCAGCTCTGTTCTGCTCCACTCTGTTCTGCTCAGCTCTGTTCTGTTCTGTTCTGCTCAGCTCTGTTTTGTCCTGTTCTGCTCAGCTCTGTTCTGCTCTGCTCAGTCCTGTTCTGTCCTGCTCTGTCCTGCTCTGTCCTGTCCTGCTCTGTCCTGCTCTGTTCTGCTCTGTTCTGCTCTGTTCTGCTCTGTCCTCTCTGTTCTGCTCTGTCTGCTCTGCTCTGCTCTGCTCTGTCCTGTCCTGCTCTGTCCTGCTCTGTCCTGCTCTGTCCTGCTCTGTCCTGCTCTGTTCTGCTCTGTTCTGCTCTGCTCTGTCCTGTCCTGCTCTGTTCTGTTCTGCTCTGTTCTGTTCTGCTCTGTTCTGTTCTGTTCTGCTCAGCTCTGTTTTGTCCTGTTCTGCTCAGTTCTGTTCTGTTCAGCTCTGTCCTGTCCTGTCCTGCTCTGTTCTGTTCTGCTCTGTTCTGTTCTGCTCTGTTCTGTTCTGCTCTGTTCTGCTCTGTTCTGCTCTTTTCTGTTCTGTCCTGTCCTGCTCTTTTCTGTTCTGTTCCTGTCCTGCTCTTGTCTGCTCTGTCCTGCTCTGTTCTGCTCTGTTCTGCTCTGTCCTGTTCTGTCCTGCTCTGTTCTGTTCTGCCCTGTTCTGTTCCTCCCTGTTCTGCTCTGTCCTGTTCTGCTCGTCCTGTCCTGTCCTGTTCTGTCCTGTCCTGTCCTGCCCTGTCCTGCCCTGTTCTGCTCTGTTCTGCTCTATTCTGCTCTGTTCTGTCCTGCTCTGTTCTGCTCTGTTCTGTCCTGCTCT
Source organism: Salvelinus sp. IW2-2015 (assembly GCF_002910315.2). Lineage (NCBI taxonomy): Eukaryota > Metazoa > Chordata > Actinopteri > Salmoniformes > Salmonidae > Salvelinus > Salvelinus sp. IW2-2015. The sequence continues at coordinate 36,031 of NW_019945910.1, read as the reverse complement.
GTTCTGCTCTGTCCTGCTCTGTCCTGCTCTATCCTGCTCTATCCTGTTCTGCTCTATCCTGTTCTGCTCTGTCCTGTCCTGCCCTGTTCTGTTCTGTCCTGTCCTGTTCTGTCCTCCCTGTTCTGCTCTGTCCTGTCCTGCCCTGTTCTGCTCTGTCCTGTCCTGCCCTGTCCCTGCCCTGTTTCTGCTCTGTTCTGCTCTATTCTGCTCTGTTCTGTCCTGCTCTGTTCTGCTCTGTTCTGTCTGCTCTGTTCTGCTCTGTCCTGCTCTGTCCTGCTCTGTCCTGTTCTGTCCTGTCCTCTCCTGCTCTGTTCTGCTCTGTCCTGTTCTGCTCTGTCCTGCTCTGTCCTGCTCTATCCTGCTCTATCCTGTTCTGCTCTATCCTGTTCTGCTTCTGTCCTGTCCTGCCCTTTTCTGTTCTGTCCTGTCCTGCTCTGTTCTGCTCTGTCCTGCTCTGCTCTGTTTCTGCTCTGTCCTGTCCTGCTCTGTTCTGCTCTGTCCTGTTCTGTTCTGCTCTGCTCTGTCCTGCTCTGTTCTGCTCTGTTCTGTCCTGTCCTGCTCTGTTCTGCTCTGTCCTGTTCTGTCCTGCTCTGTCCTGTTCTGTCCTGCTCTGTTCTGCTCTGTCCTGTCCTGCCCTGTTCTGTTCTGCTTTGTTCTGTCTGTCCTGCTCTGTTCTGCTCTGTCCTGTCCTGCCTGTTCTGTTCTGCTTTGTTCTGTCCTGTCCTGCTCTGTTCTGCTCTGTCCTGTCCTGCCCTGTTCTGTTCTGCTCTGTCCTGCCTGCCCTGTTCTGTTCGCTCTGCTCTCTTCTGTCCTGCTCTGTTCTGTTCTGCTCTACTCTGCTCTGTTCTGTCCTGCTCTGTTCTGCTCTGTCCTGTCCTGCTCTGTCCTGCTCTGCCCTGTCCTGCCCTGTTCTGTCCTGTTCTGCTATGTCCTGTCCTGTCCAGCTCTGTCCTGTCCTGCTCTGTCCTTTTGTTCTGCTTCTGTCTCTGTCCTGCTCTGTCCTCTCCTGCTCTGTCCTGTTCTGTCCTGCTCTGTTCTGCTCTGTCCTGTTTTGTTCTGCTCTGTCCTGTCCTGCTCTGTCCTCTCCTGTTCTGTCCTGCTCTGTTCTGCTCTGTCTTGCTCTGTCCTGTCCTGCCCTGTTCTGTTCTGCTTTGTTCTGTCCTGTCCTGCTCTATTCTGCTCTGTTCTGTTCTGCTCTATCCTGTCCTGTTTTGTCCTGCTCTGTTCTGTTCCTCCCTGTCCTGTTTTGTTCTGCTCTGTTCTGTTCATACCTGTCCTCTCCTGCTCTTGTCTGTTTTGTTCTGCTCTGTCCTGTCCTGCTATGTCCTGTCCTGCTCTGTCCTGTTTTGTTCTGCTCGGTCTGTTCCTGCTCTGCCCTGCTCTGTCCTGCTCTGTCCTGTCCTGCTCTGTCCTGTCCTGTTCTGTTCTGTCCTGCTCTGTCCTGTTCTGTTCTGCTCTGTCCTGTTCTGCTCTGTAATGTTCTATCCTGCTCTGTTTCTGTCCTGATCTGTCCTGTCCTGCTCTGTCCTGTCCTGCTCTGTTCTGCTCTGTTCTGCTCTGTCCTGTCCTGCTCTGTCCTGTCCTGCTCTGTCCTGATCTGTCCTGTCCTGCTCTGTCCTGTCCTGCTCTGTTCTGCTCTGTTCTGCTCTGTCTGTCCTGCTCTGTCCTGTCCTGCCCTGTTCTGCTCTGTCCTGTTCTATCCTGCTCTGTTCTGTCCTGCTCTGTTCTGTCCTGCTCTGCTCTGTCCTGTCCTGCTATGTCCTGTCCCGCTCTGTCCTGTCCTGTTCTGCTCTGTCCTGTTCTATCCTGCTCTTTCTGTCCTGCTCTGTTCTGTCCTGCCCTGTTCTGTCCTGTTCTGCTCTGTCCTGTCCTGCTATGTCCTGTCCCGCTCTGTCCTGTCCTGTCCTGCTCTGTCCTGCTCTGTTCTGTCCTGCCTCTCCTGTTCTGTCCTGTTCTTTTCCTCCCTGTTTCTGCTCTGTCCTGCTCTGTCCTGTCTGTTTTTCTGCTCTGTTCTGTTTCTGTCCTGCTCTGTTCTGCTCTGTCCTGTTCTGCTCTGTCCTGTTCTGCTCTGTCCTGCTCTGTTCTGCTCTGTCCTGTCCCGTTCTGCTCTGTCCTGTTCTGTTCTGCTCTTTTCTGTCCTGTCCTGTCCTGCTCTGTCCTTTCCTGCTCTGTCCTATTCTCTGTTCTGCTCTGTTCTGTCTTGTCCTGCTCTTTTCTGCCCTGTCCTGCCCTGTCCTGTTCTGCTCTGTTCTGCTCTGTTCTGTCCTGCGCTGTCTTGACCTGTTCTGCGCTGTCCTGCTTTGTTCTGTTCTGTTCCTCCCTGTTTTGTTCTGCTGCTGTTCTGTTTCTACCTGCTCTGTCCTGCTCTGCTCTGTTCTGCTCTGTCCTGCTCTGTTCTGCTCAGTCCTGCTCTGTTCCTGCTCTGTCCTGCTCTGTCCTGTCCTGCTCTGCTCTGTTCTGCTCTGTTCTGCTCTGTCCTGCTCTGTTTGCTCAGTCCTGCTCTGTCCTGCTCTGTCCTGTCCTGCTCTGCTCTGTGTCTGCTCTGTTCTGCTCTGTCCTGCTCTGTTCTGCTCTGTTCTGCTCTGTCCTGCTCTGTCCTGCTCTGCCTGTCCTGCTCTGCTCTGTTCTGCTCTGTTCTGCTCTGTCCTGCTCTGTTCTGCTCAGTCCTGCTCTGTCCTGCTCTGTCCTGCTCTGTCCTGTCCTGTCCTGCTCTGCTCGTTCCTGCTCTGTTCTGCTCTGTTCTGCTCTGTCCTGCTCTGTTCTGCTCTGTCCTGCTCTGTTCGCTCTGTCCTGTTCTGTTCTGCTCTGTCCTGTCTTGTTCTGTCCTGCTCTGTTCTGTTTGTCCTGCTCTGTTCTGCTCTGTCCTGCTCTGTTCTGCTCTATTCTGTCCTGTTCTGCTCTGTCCTGTTCTGTTCTGTTTGGTACTGCTCTGCTCTGTTCTCCTGTTCTGCTCTGTTCTGCTCTGTCCTGCTCTGTTCTCTGCTCTGTCCTGCTCTGTTCTGCTCTGTCCTGCCCTGTTTTGCTCTGTCCTGCTCTGTTCTGCTCTGTCTCTGTTTGGTCCTGCCTCTTCCTGATCTGTTCTGATCTGTCCTGTTCTGTCCTGTTCTGTTCTGCTCTGTTCTGCTCTTAGCTACACTGACTGTGACACTGAGTGGCTCTGAGATGTCCTCTCCTCTGCTACTCTCTCTGCCATGTGTGTGTGTGTGTGTGTGTGTGTGTGTGTGTGTGTGTGTGTGTGTGTGTGTGTGTGTGTGTGTTGTGTGTGTGTGTGTGTGTGTGTGTGTGTGTGTGTGTGTGTGTGTGTGTGTGTGTGTGTGGTGTGTGTGTGTGTGTGTGTGTGTGTGTGTGTGTGTGTGGTGTGTGTGTGTGTGTGGCACTTCTGACAGCAGGGTGAGAAAGGAACTAAATAGAGGAGGAGCTAATCCCAGATTGGAGTTTTAACAGCAAAACAAGACTATTCCTGTAAAGATATCAGATATGACTTAGCTACTTGGTGTCGGGATAAAGAGTGTCAGACAGGGACACATTACAGTGTAAAACCATCTCCATCAAGCATTGTTTGTCGTCTTTTGGTTCGAGCATTTAAAACGATCATTTTGCTTCCTGAATTATGGTTCATCATCATGTCTAGTAGACCTCTTCCCTCCATTCACCACCCCCCCCTTTCCACTCCTCCTCATCGCCCTCCTCTCTGTATTTGCCATGGCAGTATTTTCATAGCAGCCGGCATGCCCTTAATCTGATTCAGTTCTTAGTGATTCATCCCCTTTTTTTGCCTGTAACCCAAAAATACACAAATCTGTGCATAATGCAAGACCTACACACACACACACACAGAGATAACGTACATGTTCACACACACACACACACACACACACACACACACACACACACACACACACACACCACACACACACACACACACACACACACACACACACACACACACACACACACACACACACACCACACACACACACACACACACACACACGATAACGTACATGTGCACACATGCTCGTCACACACACACACACCACAACACACACACACACACAACACACACACACACCACACACACACACACACACACACACACACACACACACACACACACACACACACACACACACACACACACACACACACAAACACACAACACACACACAACACACACACACACACACACACACACACACACACACACACAGATAACGTACATGTGCACACATGCTCGTTAACACACACACACACACACACACACACACACACACACACACACACACACACACACACACACACACACACACACACACACACACACACACACACACACACACCACACCACACACACACACACACACACACACACACACACACACACACACACACACACACTCCTCATCCGGCCATGCGATTTCATCAGAATGGCAGACAGAGTGAAAGAGAGGGGGCTTTAAGGACATCCACATCCAACAGCAGCCTGAAGGAGGAAGCTAGCTGCAGGGGGGAGGGTGTGCGTGCGTGCCAGAGTTACTACTGAAAGACATTTTCTTTCTGGAGAACATAGGAGTAGGCAACTCTTGAGGGTTTAAAGCACAGCCAAGAGGGCAGTGCCTCGACTGGTACCCTGTTTCACTATATAGGGAGCAGTGTTCCATTTGGGACACAGGCGAGATGTGTTGTTGGGGAGAGTAGTCACATCTCACTAGTCAGCTCCCTAGAGCTTGGAGGGAAAAACATTTTTACTCCTCTTTTGTTGCAGCATTTGGGGATTTTTGTGGGGGAGGGTGTTGGGGAGGGGGTTGGGGAGGRGGAAGGTTTTTTAGGGCTTGCTGGTTTTTTAGGGCGTAGGTTGGATGGGTGATCTTTTGTGAACATTGGGTTGGTGGGGTAACACCTAGCTCCCTCTACACCCCCGTTACCCCCTCTGTTTTCAGAAGCACCCCCATGCATTATTCAAGAGGCACAGGGAAGGTCTCATTAATCATTTCTGATGCTCTTTGTTGGATGGGGGACAAAAAGAAGGACCCCTAAAAATGAAGAGAATGAAGGAGGGAAAAGATGGGGATTTAAAAAAAAAAAAAATGAGGGGGCTCAGAGTTAAGAGAGAGAAGATGTCACTAAAATGATTTACAATAACTAATCGTGATATAGGCCCAACTATAATGATGCCGTGCATAATGTCAATGTCCGTGTTTCGACAGTGACCCAATTTATCTTTCCTGGTATTCTTTTGTTTCATCACTGACCCCCCTTTCCTCTACCACAGTCTCTAAATGANGATTGATCAGAACACCTATTTACAGTAATATAGGAATGATTGATCAGAACACCTATTTACAGTAATATAGGAAGGATTGATCAGAACACCTATTTACAGTAATATAGGAATGAGATGGTTGTGTTAATAGATGTTAGTCAGGCGGAATTTGAGACATTTTTTATTTTAATAGCTTGGGTAAAATACAGTTTGACGTAGATAAGGCTTTTTTTTTTTAAATACCTTAATTTCTAAACTCCTCAATGGGCACTGCTGTCCTCTGCTCCGGCCTTTACAACCTAATCAAATCAAATGTTATTTGTCACATGCGCCGAATACAACAGTGAAATGCTTACTTACAAGCCCTTAAAATAAATCTTCTTCAGGCTAGGGTCTATTTWTCTCAATTTCCGCCTGACTGACGTGCCCAAAGTAAACTGCCTGTTGCTCAKGAATTTAAGTTTTCAACCGATATAAGACACTGTATATACCTAAATGTTTAATATCCATAACTTTTATGATTATTTATTTGAATTGCGTGCCCTCCAGTTGGAGGCCCTGAAGCCAGGATATGCATATAATTGGTACCATTGGAAAGAAAACACTCTGAAGTTTGTAGACATGTTAAAATAATGTAGGAGACTATAACACAATAAATATGGTAGGAGAAAATCCAAAGAAAAACAAACCTGAAAATGTTTTTATTTTTGAGAGCTCATGCTTTTCCAATGGAAAGTATAGGGACATAATTAAATCTAGTTCCCAGTATACAATTCCTATGGCTTCCACTGGGTGACAGCACTCTATGTTCAAGGTTTCAGGCTTGTTTCTTCCAAAACGAGTAAGAAATATGAGTTTTACTACAGGGACACAGACTTGGAAATTTGTGTATGCGCACGCGATGAAGAGGACACACACGTGCTAATATCGTTTTCCTATTCAACATCTTTCTGTGTGAAATATTATAGTTTGATTACATTTTAGGGTATCTGAGGATTAAATAGAAACGTATTTTGACTTGTTGAAACAAAGTTTATGGGTAGATTTTTGGATTCCTATCTTGGCAAGTTGAACGAGTGGATTACTCAAATCAATAGTGCCAACTAAACAGACTTTTTGGGATATAAAGAAGGATTTTATCTAACAAAACGACACTACATATTATAGCTGGGACCCTTTGGATGACAAATAAGAGGAAGATTTTCAAAAAGTAAGTGAATATTTAATYGCTATTTGTGAATTTATGACACCTGTGCCGGTGGAAAAATATGTTGATGTGGGGCGCCGTCCTCAAACAATCGCATGGCATGCTTTCGCTGTAAAGCCTGCTGTAAATTGGACAGTGCAGTTAGATTACCAAGAATTTAAGCTTTCAACCGATATAAGACAGKTGTATGTACCTAAATGTTTAATATCCATAATTTTTATGATTACTTATTTGAATTGTGCGCCCTCCAGTTTCACKGGAAGTTGTCCCGCTAGCGGGGCGCCTAGCCCTAAGAGCAATGATGTTCTAATAAAAATACCTAAAAGAAAAGTAAGAGACAACAAAAACAAAATAACAAATAACACTGTTAATGTGTGTCTGTGTGTGAATGCAGATCAGAGGGGCTGGGTAATTTAAAAAAAACAGAAGACAAATTGTACCTCATATGGACTAAAGAAAGTATATATTATATTTAATCAAACACAGTCTTGCAACATGAGGTATGCTAACGAAAGAGGTCATAGCTTGGCTTCTTGGAATGTAGGAAGACATTAATTGGCGGTACTTCCTGGTTCAAAGCATTAATGGCTTAGGACTCTGTTAAACTGAAAGACAGGGATGCTCTCACATATAAGTCTATGCGCAAAGACAATGGAAAAGAAAGGAAACATTTGAGGATACAATTGAGAGGATATAATGAAATCTTTAAGCTTTGTTGTGGAGGTTTTTGTTGGTATCTACTGCCACTTTGTGGATTGTGAACAGTACTGCAGCCTCACATACAAAGAGGTCTGATTCCATTAACCCATAAAATACAGTTGATATGGGCTAGATGGAATTGCAACACACTAAAATATTTATTTAGAAAATACAATTATCATTGTATATAAAAAAAATTCATATAGATTGCTAAATACTTTTGTAATTAAATATCCATTTAGCCAAATTAACACCCCGCTAACTGAGTTCAGAAACACTGTTAGATAGAAGTGCAATAGTTGACTGATAGTTGACTGACAGAGATGTTATATTAGACCCTAGAGATGTTATATTAGACCACAGAGATGTTATATTT
>NW_019945910.1:28311-28391 GCF_002910315.2 Salvelinus sp. IW2-2015 | reverse complement strand
GATGTTATATTAGACCACAGAGATGTTATATTAGACCATAGAGATGTTATATTAGACCTTAGAGATGTTATATTAGACCA
>NW_019945910.1:25308-28070 GCF_002910315.2 Salvelinus sp. IW2-2015 | reverse complement strand
TATATTAGACCATAGAGATGTTATATTAGACCTTAGAGATGTTATATTAGACCATAGAGATGTTATATTTGACACCAGAGATGTTATATTAGACCCTAGAATTTTAACAAATTCTAAAGCAACTTGACCACACCTTAAATGCGACAAACTTGGGCCTGCGAAAAATCCACCTTGTATACCATCCACGTTCTCTTTCTCTCTCGTTGGGGGGAAACGAGAGAGGAAGAGAACGTGGATGGTATWCAAGGTGGATTTTTTAGGTGGACAAAAACAACAGATTTCCACGTGGAAAGCGACAAACAGACTCAAACCTGAAAAAACACCCTGTACTCTTTCCTCTCCCCATCTTCTAGAGAAGACTACATCCACATGTCATCGTCTGCTCCAGCTCTGATGGGACAGCTTCCCCCGGTCCCCTTCAGACCACAGGATGGGACAGCTTCCCCCTTCAGACCAAAGGATGGGACAGCTTCCCCCGGTCCCCTTCAGACCACCGGATGGGACAGCTTCCCCCTTCAGACCAAAGGATGGGACAGCTTCCCCCGGTCCCCTTCAGACCACAGGATGGGACAGCTTCCCCCTTCAGACCACAGGATGGGACAGCTACAATACGCGTTTAATTGACAATATTTGGAAGCAAAAAAGGACTAGAGAGGCACTGCGGTTTTTATTAAATAAAGAGACCAGCTGAGAGAACTGGCGTTTTTTAAATAAGAGACTAGGAGATGAATGGGGTCTTTATAAAATATAAGAGACTAGGAAGGACTGGCTTTTATAAATAAAGCAGTACTTAGGAGAGAACTGGGTTTTTTATATAAATACAAGAGAACTAGGAGCAGACTGGTTCTTATAAATAACAGAAGGACTAGCGAGAGACTGGGGTTTTATAATCAAGGACTAGGCAGAGGACTGGGATATTTGTAATAAAGGAACTAGGACGAGACTCCAGTGTTTTTTATAAATTAAACGAGACTAAGGAGGACTGGGTTTTTTATAATAAAGGGACTAGGAGAGACTGGGTTTTATAATAAAGGGACTAGGGAGAGACTGGGTTTTTATAATAAAGGGACTAGGAGAGACTGGGTTTTATAATAAAGGGACTAGAGAGACTGGGTTTTTATAATTAAAGGACTAGGAGAGACTGGGTTTTATAATAAGGGACTAGGAGAGACTGGGTTTTTATTAATAAGAGCATAGGAGAGACTGGGTGTTTTTTTAAATAAATGGACTAGGAGAGACTGGATTTTGTAAATAAAATGACTAGTGAGAGACTGTGGTTTTATAATAAATGGAGACGGTAAAAGACTTAAAGGACTAGGAGAGACTGGGTTTTTATAAATAAAGAGGACTAGGAGAGACTGGGTTTTTGTAAATAAAGGACTTAGGAGAGACTGGTTTTTGCTAAATGAAAAGGACTAGGAAGACTGGGTTTTTATAATAAAGGGACTAGGAGAGACTGGGTGTTTCTCTATAATAAAGGGACTAGGAGAGACTGGGTTTTTATAAATAGGAGACTTGGAGAGACTGGGATTTTGTAAATGAAAAGGACTAGGAGAGACTGGGTTTTTTATAATAAAGGGACTAGGAGAGACCTGGGTTTTTCATAAATAAAAAGGGAAAACTGGAAGAGGAACACTGGTTTTTTATAATAAGGGACTAGGAGAGATGGGTTTTTATAAATAAAGGGACTAGGAGAGACTGGGTTTTTTATAAATAAAGAGGACTAGGAGAGACTGGGTTTTTATAAATAAAGGACTAGAGAGACTGGGTTTTTTATAAAAAAGAGACTAGGAGAGATGGGTTTTTATAATAAAGGGACTAGGAGAGACTGGGTTTTATAAATAAAGAGACTAGGAGAGACTGCGGTTTTATTAAATAAAGGGACTAGGAGAGACTGGGTTTTTATAATAAAATAAGACTAGGAGAGACTGGGTTTTTATAAATAAAGGACTAGAGAGACTGGTTTTTATAATAAAGGACTAGGAGAGACTGGGTTTTATAATAAAGGACTAGGAGAGACTGCGGTTTTTATAATAAAGGGCACTATAGAGACTGGCGTTTTATAAATAAAGAGGATAGGAGAGCTGGGTTTTATTAAATAAAGAGACTAGAGAGACTGGGTTTTATAATTAAAGGGACTAGGAGAGACTGGGTTTTAAAAATAAAAGGAAGGAAGGAAAGATATTAAAATAGGAGTAGAGCAGATAAACAAAATTGGAATGAATAGGATAGAATGGAATTAAATAAATAGAATGGATATAATAAAATAGAATGGAATAGAATCAAATAGAATGGTATATATAAAATAGAATGAATATAATCAAAATAGAATGGAACTAGATAAATAGAATGAATAGAATCAAATAGAATGGCAATAGAATCAAATAGAAATGATAATAATAAATAGAATGGAAATATAATAAAATATGAATGGAATAGAATAATAAAATAGAATTAGAATGATTAGAATCAACATAGAATGAATAATAGAAAATAGAATGAATAAAAATCAGAATGGAATAGAATCAAATAGAATGATATAATTAAAATAGAATGGAATATAATAAAATAGGAATAGAATTAGAATCGAAAATAGAATGGAATAGAATAAATTAGAATCAAAATAGGAATGGCATTATCAATAAAATAGAATGGAATATAATAAAATAGAAGAATAGATAAAAGTGGAATAGAAATAAAATAGAATGGAATTTAGAATCATAACTAGATATGCGATTATAATAAATAGAACTTATCCTCTC
>NW_019945910.1:20205-25283 GCF_002910315.2 Salvelinus sp. IW2-2015 | reverse complement strand
TAACCGTTTGTCATCCAGTGTCATGGTGTGAGTCATGTGGGGCGTGAGGTGGCAATGGAGGTGGTTGCCATGGCGGTGGCTGGTTAGCTACCCCCGAGGTCACACGGCAAGGTCATGGGCAACGATCGGCGAGGCAGCCAATCAGAGAGCGGCGTTGTGCCCTTTAAAGGAAGCGATGGTGGCGGCCATAAGTCTCATCACACTGAAGAGAGCTGGGGGGAGGATGGCCTGCATCCAGCACTGCAGAGAGAAGGAAGGAGAGAGAAAGAGAGAGATAAGAACAGGGAAAGAGGGAGGGTGACAAAATATGAGGTAGGAATGGATGGAAGAAGGAATGAGAAGAGGGACAGAGAGGGGAAACAATAGAGAGAGAAAGGAGATGGAGAGGGAGCGAAAGGGAAAGAGATAGATGAGAAGAGAGACAAGAGAGGTAAAGATTGAAAGAGCGAGACATTCATAGAGGGACAGATTGCCATACAGAGACCCCGATGCCAAACGTCCCCGGGATAGTGGCATTTGAAAAGCAGAAAATAGACGCAAGCTATTTGGCTGCTTAGCAGTACAGATGCTGTATCTTAATTTGGTCATCCTATTGTTTCACGAATATTCCTGCACAGGAAGAAATGTAGTGTATTCAAGGTTTAAAAATAATGCTTACGTTTGTAATTTCCACTTTAAAATGTCAGACGTGATTTTCCCTAACGTWAAATGTATCAACCCCCACATTGACTCAGTACCGGTGCCCCCTGTATATAGCGTCTTTATTGATATTTTATTGTTACTTTTTATTACATTTCTTACTTTTGTTTATTTAGTAAATCTTTTCTTATTAAACTTTTTTTTACCCCTTTTTCTCCCCAATTTCGTGGTATCCAATTGGTAGTTACAGTCTTGTCCCATCGCTGCAACTCCCATACGGACTCAGGAGAGGCAAAGGTTGAGAGCCGTGCGTCCTCCGAAATACAACCCAGCCAAGCCGCACTGCTTCTTCACACAATGCCCCTTCAACCGGAAGCCWGCCGCACCAATGTGTCGGAGGAAACACCGTACACCTGGCGACCGTGTCAGCATGCATTGTGCCCGGCCTGCCACAGGAGTYGCTAGTGCGCAATGGGACAAGAACATCCCTGCTGGCCAAATGCTCCCCTAACCCGGACAACACTGGGCCAATTGTGCGCCACCCCATTGGTCTCCCGGTCGCGGCCCGGCTGCGACAGAGCNCACAGGATGGGACAGCTCACCCCGGTCCCCTTCAGACAACAGTAGTCCTTAGGGACCTTCTTCAGGTACTGCTGGTGGTAGGTCCTTGGCATAGAATAACTCTTGGACCGCATAGCCCTTCTCAGATAACACATGACATGGACACAAAATTACAAAAACAACAAATTCATGGTAAATAGGGGCTTGAGTTTTCCCCTCACCATGTGATCGGATCCGATTGGGGAAAAACTCAGAGCCTGGTTTCCTGACCATGTGATCAGACCAAGGAAAATGCTGTATTCACAAAGGGTTTCAGAGTAGGAGGGCTGACCGTAGGTTCAAGTTCTCCCAGTCCATATATTCATATTCATCACGATCCAAAAGACAAAACTGATCCTAGATCAGCACTCCTACTCTGAGACACTTTTATTTTCGGCGTTAAGGAGGCGCAAGTAGGGGCTCCCGAGTGGCGCAGCGGTCTAAGGCACTGCATCTCAGGATATAGCTACTGTATATACTGTAATAGGCTATTTGGGAGCAGTAATGGTGGGTGGACATCCCCTCTATCTCTTAATATTGGATATTTTTTCAGCTCTCGTGAAAAGTTTGGATGTGCGTAGTCTACATTGTTTTAGGCSTAATRTTAWATGCCCACGGAGAGCAATGATGGTGCCTGTCACTGGCATACCGGTACACCCTCGTATTCCCCGCAAGGCTGGGGGGCCAACGAGCTCTTCTAAACCCATGCGCCATTCGTCGATGTCTTTAAATTGTATAAGTAATCTTGGCAGTTACCCTTCTAAAAGTCATTTAGAAACCTTTTTCATATCCATATGTACTAGGAGATAAGTGTTCAGCTGCAAGAATGTGACTGATCAAAGTACCTCAAACCTGGAAAAATAATAATAATAATTCAACTGGTTGAAAGTAAGGGGATTATCGGTGAACAAATGCCGTACAGGCTACGACGGCGCCAGTGTAATGAGTGGAGTTTAYTCAGGTTTTCAAAAGGGCATTTCAGACCAAGAGCCTRATGYTTCCTAGTTCTTTATGAGTTTCAGTTTAGAAAACAATCTCTCCGAAGAAGCAGCAGTTACAGGGATTGTTAAAAACAGCTTGATTGCCGTAACAACATCAGAGAAACTGGGCAGAAGGGAGTGGTGCTTCAAATATAGCAATTTTGCAAAAAACAAATATTGAGCCTCTCGCCTTCTCCTTAATCCCCGGCYTCAACGCGTTACGGAAAGAGATGAACTGTATAGGAAGCTCTGGGACAGGTTGTCTGGATACTGGACAGCCACTTAATTGGCAGATGCAAACAGATTATCGTCTTCAGCGGACAACAGTTCCTGAGGGCTCAAACAATTTTTTAAAAAGCGGTTTGAGATTTTGTTCACGCTGGTTGGTGGTGAACCGGCGTTTTGGGTTGCAATATGAACAGTCCATTATTTTCTGGTATATTTTGGCATGCATCATTCAAGACCAAGTTTAAATTATGTGCAGCACAAGGGACATTTAATGCACAATGTTTCAGGAAAGACTGTCTGGGTTGGCAATACTCAGTAGGCCTATAGAAAACTGTCGGGCCCGCAATCTGGACCTAAAGGGCTGAAAGAATTGCAGAATGTTTTGTGTGCTGTTTGTTCTGTACAAGACCACGGTAATGTTGATTAGAAAGTCTTTACGTCAGCATCACTCGGTAACATGCATACAGCTCCACTCAGTGCATAGTAAGTAACGCCTAACTTGGCTCGCTAGTACTACATAGTATCACACTCAGATATACATAACAGCAGCGCCATCTATTGGCTTGGAGACATATCGTAACACAGCAGACCAAGGGAGTCTCAAATTGGATTTTGATTTTAATTTGATGACATTAAAAGTGGAATTACCAGCGTTTACCGACAATCATAATATCAGTAGAAAAAAATACAATTCCCAGTTTTAATGCGACAAAATCAACTTTAGAAGTTCTATTTGACTCAAAATTCATGACGTACAAGAAGACATTGTTGGCAGAATAGATGGATGCAGTTCATTGCAATGCTAATATAAAATTCACCAACACATTTCTTGGTAGTCCCAAAAATATTGCTATCAGGTTGTAAATCACAGCTGGCCTGCTACATTGTTTGCTGCCGTTAACCATTAGGAATGCGCTGTTTCAGTTTCAATAATGTGGCTAATAGGCTAGCGTATTGATTTATGTAGCTATTTGTTTAGCAAGCTAAATTCACAGAGCCTAAYTTTAGATAKCTAGCTAGCTGCTGGGAGGATGTCATGTCATTGGAGGAGTGTGTGAATGACCGGCTTTCCCCCCTCATATAGTTTTTCAGTGGCTACAGCTAGAGATGCAGGTGTCATTTGGTTACCTAGCAAGAAATCTGAATCGCCTTGCTAGCTAGCTATGCTGAACTTGAACGACTGTTATCCAGTCAGCATATATCTTGCGTTCCTAAATTCAATCTGTCTATCTACTCCGATTTCAGAGCACTCTCGTCTGAGTGTGCCAGAGAGCACAGAATAAATCAAATCAAATGTATTTATATAGCCCTTCTTACATCAGCTGATATCTCAAAGTGCTGTACAGAAACCTAGCCTAAAACCCCAAACAGCAAGCAATGCAGGTGTAGAAGCACGGTGGCTAGGAAAAACTCCCTAGAAAGGCCAAAACCTAGGAAGAAACCTAGAGAGGAACCAGGCTATGAGGGGTGGCCAGTCCTCTTTTGGCTGTGCCGGGTGGAGATTATAACAGAACATGGCCAAGATGTTCAAATGTTCATAAATTACCAGCATGGTCAAATAATAATAATCACAGTAGTTGTNGACTCGAACCAGGATCTCTAATGGCACAGCTAGCACTGCAATTGCAGTGCCTTAGACCACTGCACCACTCGGGAGGCAGTAAATATTTTCTACACCTGTTGTAGTCGGCGCATGTAAGAAATACAATTTGATTTGATAAATTATAATCCACATAACAATTCCCATTTCCTGTTGCTGCAGGATAATTTTCCTGTTGTGTKAAACTGKCTCAAATGAAAATATGGGATCTGTACCACAGGCGGCTGGTRGTACCTTAATTGAGGAGGACGGGCTCAAAGTAAAGACTGGTACATAATAAATGGAATGGTATCGAACGGTTTCCATGTGATTAATACCATTCCATTTACTCCGTTCCAGCCATTATTATGAGCTGTCCTCCCCTCMCCAGCCCCCTGTGATCTGCACGTATACGGGAGCCAAGTCTTCTCCAACGCGTCTGACCTAAAGCTGATGAAAATATTGAGAAGCTCCAGAGCACAGCTTGACAAGGCGCTCTAGCAACCTGAGAATGAGAAACAGAAACGCTGTCTGTCCCCACCAGAAATATACTGAACAAAAATATAAACTTTAAATGCAACAATTTCAAAGATTTTACTGAGTTACAGTTCACTTAAGGAAATCAGTCAATTCAATTGAATTCATTAGGCCCTAATCTATGGATTTCACATGACTGTGCAGGGGCGCAGCCATGGGAGGGCATAGGCCCACCCAATGGGGAGCCAGGCCCAGCCAATCAGAAAGATTTTTTTCCCCACAAAAGGGCTTCATTAAAGACAGAAACACTTTACATGTTGTGTTTATRTATTTGTTCAGTGTAGATATATAGAGATGTTGAAATGGATAACTTAATGACCGATGTCATTTCAGTTCAGTTTAAATGTTGATTTAGTTTAGTGAGCGTACAGGTACAGTTGCAATTTGTACGTGCCAACGCAATCCAATGGACAACACACTTCATGAGCAAGCACAAAACCACACACATCACACACACACACACACACACTCACACACACACACCACTCACTGCACCAAAAGGGTTATACCAAACT